>NC_081180.1:213713161-214013161 GCF_029867415.1 Vicia villosa | reverse complement strand
ATTGCCCATGATTTCTCTTGCCCTAGAACTCCACAGCAAAATGGATTTGTAGAGCGAAAGAATATGACTCTCAAGAAATGGCCAGAACCATGATCAACGAGACCAATATGGCTAAGCATTTCTGGGCAGAAGCAATAAATACTGCATGTTATATTCAGAATAGAATCTCCATAAGACCTACTCTTAATAAGACTCCTTATGAATTGTGGAAGAACATAAAGCCCAACATTTCATATTTTCATCCTTTTGGATGTGTTTGTTTTATTCTGAATACTAAAGATCATCTGAGTAAGTTTGATTCTAAGGCACAAAAGTGTTTCCTTCTTGGATATTCTGAACGCTCTAAAGGCTACAGAGTATACAATACTGAAACATTGATTGTTGAAGAATCAATCAATATCAGATTTGATGATAAGCTTGGTCTTGAAAAGCCAAAGCAGTCTGAGAATTTTGCAGATATAGATATCTCAATTTCAGAAGCTGAAGAACCCAGAAGCAAAGTATCAGAAGATCAAGTTGCTGCTTCTTTAGAGAATCTAAGAATTTCTGAAGAGCCAACTATCAGAAGATCTTATAGACTCAACTCTGCTCACTCAGAAGATGTTATTCTTGGAAAGAGAGAAGATCCTATAAGAACAAGAGCATTTCTTAAGAACAATGCAGAATGTCAATTAGGTCTTGTTTCTCTGATCGAGCCAACTTCTGTTGATCAAGCTCTAGAAGATGCAGACTGGATAATTGCCATGCAAGAAGAATTAAATCAGTTTACAAGGAATGATGTTTGGGATCTGGTTCCGAGACCAAAAGGATTTAACATCATTGGTACGAAGTGGGTCTTCAGAAACAAGCTAAGCGAAAAAAGGAGAAGTTGTAAGAAACAAAGCCAAACTGGTTGCTCAGGGCTATAGTCAGCAAGAAGGGATTGACTATACAGAAACCTTTGCACCAGTGGCCAGGTTAGAATCTATTCGCTTATTAATTTCTTTTGCCACTCAACATAACATCACTCTATATTAGATGGATGTTAAGAGTGCCTTCTTAAATGATTATATAGATGAGGAAGTCTATGTCCACCAACCTCCTGGTTTTGAAGACTCCAAGTCTCCAGAACATGTTTTTAAATTAAAGAAATCATTATACGGATTGAAGCAAGCTCCTAGAGCTTGGTATGAAAGATTAAGTTCTTTCCTTTTGGATAATGGTTTCACTAGAGGAAAAGTGGATACTACTCTCTTTTGTAAAACCTTTAAAAAGGATCTTTTAATTTTCCAAATGTATGTTGATGATATTATCTTTGGAACGTCTAATGCTACACTTGGAAAGGAGTTTGCTAAGTCTATGCAGGCTGAATTTGAAATGAGCATGATGGGAGAACTCAAGTATTTTCTTGGGATTCAAATCAATAAAACTTCTGATGGAACATACGTTCATCAGACCAAGTACGTGAAAGAACTTCTGAAGAAGTTTAATCTTTCTGAAAGAAAAAAAGCAAAAACTCCTATGCATCCAACATGTGTCCTAGGTAAGGATGAGGTAAGTAAGAAGGTAGATCAGAAGCTCTACAGAGGTATGATTGGATCTCTCTTATATATTTCTGCTTCTAGACTTGACATTTTATTCAGTGTTTGTCTGTGTGCAAGATTCCAATCAGATCCTAGAGAATCTCACTTAATAGCTGTTAAGAGAATTCTGAGGTATCTGAAAGGTACTACTAATGTTGGTTTAGTCTACAAAAGATCTGAAGAATACAACTTAGTAGGCTTTTGTGATGCTGATTACGCTTGAGATAGAATTAAAAGAAAGAGTACTTCTAGAAGTTGTCAATTTCTTAGAAGTCACCTGATCTCTGGTACAACAAGAAGCAAGCTACCACTGCCCTTTCTACAACAGAAGCAGAATATGTTGCTGCTGCTGGGTGTAGTACACAGATGCTCTGGATGAAGAGTTAGCTAGAAGATTATCAAATATATGAGAGTAACATTCCTATCTTCTGTGATAATACTTCTGCTATCTGTTTATCTTAGAATCCTATCTTACATTCGAAAGCTAAATATATTGAGATTAAACATCATTTCATTAGGGACTATGTTCAGAAGGGTGTTCTTTCTTTAAACTTTATGGATACAGACCATCAATGGGCTGATATCTTTACAAAACCCCTTGCTGAAGATAGGCTTAAGTTCATTCTGAAGAATATCAGTATGGATTTATGCCCAGAATGAGAAGATGAGAAGTTCTAACGTATGGATTAGTTCTTAAATGATTCTGTCTTATCTTCTTATAAGAAGTTCTGATGTTGATCAATTAGAAGTTCTAATTCTGTTATTTCTAACGTTTCATTATCTAAGTTGATTCAGAATCTAATTCAAAGCAAGCACAACTGTCACCAGCTATTCCAGAAGTTAAACACGTGTTCACTCTATTTGGACAAGCGTGCGTGCAGCTGATGAGATGCCGCCCTAGGTAACTATGAAAATCATTTCAAATTTCACGTTATCCCACCTAACGTCATTCATCATTAAATGCATTAGATTTTCTTGATTCTGTAACTGTTCATTCTCATAATTTCATTGCATTCTTTTTCAAATCCGTATCTATATAAACACACCTCATCATATCATTCTCTCTTTTACGCATTCATTTTCTCTCTCCATGTATGCATTTCTGCAATATGTTCGCTATTTTCTCTAACCCTCCAGAACCCTATATTGATATCTGCTTTGACCTGTTCAAGCTTAAATTCAGAACAAGGATGGGAACTTTGAGAGCTGATCATGACTCCAAGTTGGATCATGTTGCTATTCGAAGCTTATGGAAAATCTTTAAGAAGGACTTTCAGTTTGATGCTCTGAACATCCAGAAGAGATGCTTGGCTGAGGCATCTGGTTCTCCTAGTTGTTTCTTAGGAGTTGATGATGGTAGGTACTATCATCCAATCAGAAATAGGAAATCTCTTGAAGAGAAAGAATCTGTCGATGAACTTGAGGAAGTGCAGCCTCTTGCTATGGTTGTATGGAAGCCTCAGTTTCATGTTCTGACTGGAGACTTTCAGTCATTATTCAACTGGTTAAGGGAAAATCCCTCTGCTAAGGCACCAAATATGGTATATCCAGAAGTTGAATATCCTTCAGAACCTGCTGCTCCTACACCTCCAAGGAATCTGGCTGAGATCCTTCAGGCTCTTGCAAATTTTGATTTTGATATCCCTGCTCCAGAATATGCTGAAGATGCTTCTATGTCAGAAGCTGATGCTGAGAATCACGTTGCTGAGAATCATCCTGCTGAGAAACATCCTGTTCAGGAAAATCAAGATGATGTTCTCATGATTGATGCTGCTATTGAGCATGCTACTCCTTTGAACGATTGTTGTGATGCATCTTCTACGGAACCTTCTGTTCTGGTAAACACCATGAAGGCTCTTCAAAAGAATCAAGTTGATCTAGCTTCTCGTTTGGACAAGCATGAGGATACTCACAATGAGTTTCGCTCATTCATGAAGACGCAGACTGAAAGCACTTCTGAGATTCAAAACCTTTTGGCCAAAATAGTTTCTAAGCTAGGCTAGTCGTATTGTGTCTTGGTCTTAGTTGTTTTCTTGTTTCTTGCATCTGTTTCTTGCATCTGTTTCTTGCATCTGCTTCTATCCTTTTGTATCTTCTGATATTTTATTGAATCAATGAAATATTATCTTCTTCACTCGTATTGTTTTTCATCTGAATCTTTTAAATGCTTTTTGATGTTATCACAAAAAGGGGGAGAAACATGATAATTGATTTGGTTTACTGTATCAGTTGCTGGGATTAAGTCTCAACATTTCTAACATTATTTGCAAGTTCTATGTCTTTGAGATTTTTTGCAGGATTGAAGACAATCTGAAAAAGCTCAACATGAGAAGCAAATACATGGGGAAATGCAATTCTATAAAGAAGCATGTTCTTGGAATTTAAAGCAAGCTTAGTGTTGTGAAGCTTCAAGATCAGAAGCAAGAAGGAAGAATGTTCTGATATTCTCGTGGAAGAATATGCTCTAATACATTCTTATCTCTCATATGTTTTGATACATATTCTTTTTAAGAACGTATCAAAGTTTGCTCTGATACATGTTCTTTCTAAAAAGAATGTTCTGATTCATTCATGCTCTGACTTTTGTTGTCTAGTTTGTTCTGAAACATTTCAGGATGTAAAGATGCTCTGATGATGCTCTAATATATTCAAGAATGTTCTGATACAATCAAGCATGATATGATTCAAGAAGAAATTCAAAGCTCTGAAGCTGTCCTATGGAAGCAAGAAGTAGAAGCTCTAAATGTTCTGAAGTTCTAGGCAAAATGTGAACGTCTCGACTGAAATGGAAAATACTCAAGGAAGTCTTTTATTTATAAATTCTTTTAGTATTTATTTCAGGGGGAGACATATTCACACACTATGTTTATATGCTTATGCTATAACTGTGTAATTGTCTTTAGTCATCTGATATTCTGATTGCAAATTCATATCAATTATATATGTTTTTGTCATCATCAAAAAGGGGGAGATTGTTAGAACAAGAATTGTTCTGATCAATATTCTTAGTTTTGATGATAACATTATATATGAATTTTGTATAAGACAATGTGGTACTCTAATCCTATGTATTTTCCATTTTAGGAAATATATAAAGAGTATGCACAATTCAGCGCAAGAAGCACTGACTCAGAAGGTTCAGCATGCAACATCAGAACATGCTCTGGCAAGACATCAGAAGATGGTCAAGAAGAATCAGAACATGGTCTATTGAAGCATCAGAAGAACTTGAGATCAGAAGCAGAAGCACTGAAGTTCTCATGGTATAACGCTAGAAGCACTACAAGGTCAGAAGATAAGAAGATGCTCTGCACCAAGCTGTTATGACTCTGATATATTCAAACGTTGTATCTACAAATATCAGATCAGAAGCAAGTACAAGATGGCAGGCTACGCTGACTGACAAAAGGATCGTTAGAAGCTATTAAAGGCAAAGTCAGTTAAAGTAGGAAAAGCAAGGCTCGAGGTAGTTGACAAAAGAGTGAAACATTAAATGCAATGCTGTACGGATCACGCAACGCATTAAATGCTCCCAACGGTCATCTTCTCAAACGCCTTTAAATAGTGAAGTTCTGATCAGAAGCAAGGTTACAACACTTACGCGAACAACTCTGCACAAACAACCTTAAATGCTGCTGATTCAAAGTCTTACAAACTTCATCTTCAACCTCACTACTCTTGTAATATCTTAGTGAGATTTAAGCTTAGAACTTAAGAGATATATCACAGTTATGATTATAGCTTTTTAAGAAGCACTTGTATACTCTTGTAAACATTTATTTTACATTGATTTGTAAAAGGTTCCTAGAGTGATCAAGTTGGGATCAGTAGACTCTAGAAGACTTAGAAGTTTCTATGTGGTGAATTTCCTAGAGTGATCAAGGTGTGATCAGAATACTCTAGAAGACTTAGAGGGTATCTAAGTGGAAAACCATTGTAATCAAGATTGATTAGTGGATTAAATCCTCAGTTGAGGTAAATCACACTAAGTGGGTGGACTGGAGTAGTTTCGTTAACAACAAACCAGGATAAAAATCATTGTGCAATTGTTTTTATCCTAAGAGTTTTTAAAGTCACACTTAATCAAACCCCCTCTTTCTAAGTGTTTTTCTATCCTTCATTCTTGAGGCTTTGGATGCATGTGCAAATAAGGATGGATCATGTAAGATTTTGAAGTACTTGAAGAATTTAACTTGAGAAAATATTTAAGAAAGCTTGGAAAGCAAAGGAGTGAAGATTCACTCAGTTCGCGCCGTGAACTGAGTGTTATCAGCAACTTGTTTTTTGTGAGAATTCTGATGCGGGGAATTTCTTTCAGTTTGTGCAAGCGAACAAAGTTCGAGCCACGAACTGAGCTGCGTCAGCAAATTCTGTTTTACTGTTTGGGCCACTAATTTTGTTTTGGAGCCCAATTTTTAGGTGACGTTTAGAAGACTCTTTTGAGTAGTTTTGTAGATATCATTAAGATAAGATAAGTATTGTATGGTTAAGAAAGCACCGCATATCAAATAGTGTATAAATAAGGGTCAATATTTTTTTTAGGTATGGTTTTGGGGTATTTGTTCCCAACTCCATCAATCTTCATTTTTCTGGAGGATTAGCTTAGATAACAACTATGGGTCTTGCATTCGGTGATTCGAAGGTGGATTGCTCATCAACCGGCACTAATAAACCGGAAGATTTGTGCTGTTATCTCTCTTTCTCTCTATGTATTTCCCTTAGTTGGGTTTTGTATATATATTTACCTTGAATTTTTCGCCCAAATCTTTGCTTTACAAATCTTTGTTGATTGTTGTCTTAGATTTTTGCTCTGTGCTAGGGATTTGGGTTGTTATAGAGATAAACTTCTTGAATCCTTATCTAGGATGATTATCTGTTAGTATCTGGATTTCAGACATGGATTTAGAGTTAACAATATTTATGGGTGTCGAAGCTTAATGCTTCCGTGTTGGTTGTGTTGGTTGAGAGATTGTCGATACGATTAATATGGATGTTTATTGTGTTGTTGAGGTGTGTTGAGAGATCGTCGCCGAGATGATATAGTAGTTCTCTCTACTTTGGGTTAGAAATGACTTAGGGTGTGAGCAATGTCGGATGACATTGACGAGTACTGTAGGTTGAGTGTAACTGGTCGATAAGTTTAAGTTTGTGAGAAGTAGATTATATACCAAGCTTGATAAGTCTTTTCTTCCTGAAAAATGAATTCTTTTTATGTTCATAATTATATTTTCCTTATTTACTAAAAACCCATTTAACCCAAACTCAAGAACTAAGACTCCGTCGAACGGCAGTTCAATAGCACTAATCTCTATGGACACGATAAATTCCCGGATAAATATTTCCAAAACATTTGTTTCTTGCCGCTTTACCGCTTCAACAAAATGGCGCTGTTGCCGGGGATTGGTGTTTCTATTGAATTTGAATTGCGATAGTTTCTTTGTTTTTGAGTTTTGTGAATATCGTATATTTTGTGCATATCCTCATACTTGTATATTTTCGTATATTGATACATGTTTATATTTTTATACTTATACATGTTTGTGTATTTGATTTTGTTCCTCTTTACTTTTGTTATTTAGCAAGGTGAAGTTGGCTAAACAAATTGAAAATTGTCGGGGATTTGTGTTTCTATTGAATTCACATTGCGATAGTTTCTTTGTTTTTGAGTTTTGTGAATATTGTATATTTGTGAATTCCTTAATACTTGTATACTTTTGTATAGTGAATTGTGTAGATACATGTTTTAATAGTATACAATAGTTTTGTTTTTCTAATTCTTTTGTGGTTGTTTGTACTCAAATTTTGTTTGGTAATTCGAAGATTTTTGAGGTGATTTTCCGAAGCTTGAGTGTTTCAACTTGCAAATGTATGGTAGGATATTGTTTTTGAAGTCGTATCATTCAAGGTACTCATTTATCGCTTTCTATAGCATATCATGTGTCGAAAACTTTTCATTTGTACAATTACCATGCCATTCATTCCTTTACATTACTTGCTTGTTGATTGAATCACTTTAGTTCGCAAACCATAAATGTGAGGAAGCTTTCCATTGTTCACATATGCTGGAGGCCATAATCTTTGTTTTAAATAGATTTTATTATGCTTAATCTTTTGTTTATGTTGATTTTATGAAAGCATGAAAATGATCAAGGCATTTTGTTTTATTTTGAGCACAACCACCATAACCAAATAGTCAATTCACCTTGCGAGTGTGTGACCATTAGTAACCCCTTTTGACCCTTTTTGTCAACATCCATACTTTTTTTGCTTAATGCTTGTCTATGAGCGTTTGGTTCTCAATTGTGTATGGATGTTTGATTCTTTGTTTTCTTGAACCCTCGCCTATGACTTATAGTTTGAATTTTTACCTTGCCTTAGAAAGTAGGGAGTATTCTTATTATGATGATTGTTTTATTCAAGTTGGGGAGAGGATGTTTGCCCATTTATATTGTGGTTGGTATGAGGTTGTGGAAAGAAAATAAAAAGAAAGAAAAAAATGTGAAAAAGAAAGAAAAGAAAAAGAAAGAAAAAAAAGAGAAAAAGTTTTGAAAAACAAAAACAAAAAGAGTACATAATAATTATGCTAATAAGTAGGATGTTATGGTTCGACAACTTATGATGCATAAGAAGTTTGATCGAGATTTTGATGCGTGAAACTTTGTGGAAATAACTACTCCCTTAGGTTTAGGCAAGTTTTTATTTCGATTAGCCTTAGGACTTATCCCTTTTTTGTTAACTAAGCCACATTACAACCTTGAAAAAGCCCTTGTGATTCTTGCTTTTGTATCTTTAATGTGATTTTTGGATGAATGAATAATTTAATCTTTTGTTTGTAATATTTTTGGATGAGTGTTAAAAGTCCTTCACCTTTGTGTGTTCTTCATCCATTGATGAATTTTGCTAGGTGTGATTCATGAGATAGCATGTATTGTTTTAGAATGTTTTACATGATTTTTGTACTTAGGATTCGTTTCATTTACATGTTTTCGTTGTAGTATAGTGGTAAGTATTTACTTTGTTTATGCGTTTTTGTATTGAGCCATACATTTTTTTTTTGTTTTTGAAACTTGTTGATTCACGATTCTTTGGTCTACTACTTTTGATTCTTTGATTTATTTGGCCTTGTTTGAGGACAAACAGGTTTAAGTTGGGGAGAGCATCAAAAGTTTTATCCTTTACCTTTTTGTTGTAGGCTAAAGCAACTCTCTCCTTCTTCCTTTGCAATGAATCCAAGGCTCCCATTATTTCTTCATCCAAATCTACTAATTCATCTGACATCATGTTCCAATAATCTTCTGATGGTATTTCATGTTGGCTTTGAATTCTGACTACATGAACTTGAATTTCTACTGGCAGCACTGCATCATGGCCATAAGTCATTCGAAATAGGGTTGTTCCAGTTGCTTCTTTTGGTGACGTTCGACATGCCCACAAAGCTTGATCTAACGTCTTATGCCAAATTTTTGGCTTCTTATGTAACTCGCTTGAAGGCATATGTGTACACCCTCATGCAATTGGCTTTCATGGCAACCTTTGGAAAATTCAATGCAATCTTTCAACACTGAAGGCCAATAAACCCCTGAACGCATTAAAAACTATCTCATTTTCTGCCCCGCTTGATGTGCACCACATGCCCTGCTATGTACATTCGACACAGACATAAATGCTTCACTCTCTCCCAGGCATTTAAGCAAAACTCCTTCAATTGTCTTTTTGAACAACTCATTTCCATTAAGACATAGCTAAGAGCCTTGTATTTGAGCTTGCTATCTGTCGACCCCCGTAGGAGTACGTAGATAGTCGACTATTGGCTTTCGCCAATCATTCCCTCCTATATCATCAATAGTCATGATTTCGAAGTTTTCATTATCCACACCTACCAACTTTATGATCGACAAGTATGAAGAAGATAACAACGTTGCACATACCTTCTCTTTCACCTGAATCTCTTCTTCATTTTTATCCTTCAAAGCCTTGTACCATGAGGCCTCTTGCGCCAAATCATTAGCTTCCTAATTCTCCTTTCGTGGTATGTGTCGAATACTCACTTGTTCGAAACTCTTTAGCAATCTAATAGTAATCACAAAGTATATAATTAAATTTTCTTTAACACACTTGTACTCTCTCGACACTTGTTTGATCACCAATTTTGAGTCTCCCATAATTTTGACATTCCTTGCCCCCAATTCCAGCAGAAGTTCAAGTCCTATGATCAACGATTCGTATTCAGCTTCATTGTTTGTGCATACTCCCTCAATCCTATACTTGAACTCTGCTGGAGAATTTACAACTCCTCCAATTCCAGAACCATTTTTTTGACTAGAGCCTTCGAAGTATAACTTCCATGGCACTATATTTACATAGTTTTGAGCCATTTCGACCATTGAATGGTCCACAAGGAAATCAGCCACTACTTGCCCTTTTAATGCTTTTAAAGGCACATAAGTCAATGAGTATTCAGTCAATGCTAAAGCCCATTTACCAATTTGACTATGAAAAATTGGTTTGGATAACATGTGTTTAATAATATCAAAATGAGAAGACACGTAAACATCAACTGGCTTGATATATTGCTTTAGTTTGATACAAGAAAAATATCGGCATAGACATAGTTTTTCTACATCACTATACCTAGTTTCTGGACCAGTAAGCATTCGGCTAAGATAATATACAGGTCTTTCGAAACTATTTTCAACAGTATGGCCATCAAAATTGTCGCCGAAGGGATTGTCGTCGAGACTGTCATTGTGGGAAAGGTCGGTGTACCCTATTTAGTTAGTATAGCATCGATTGTGGTCACAAAAACTGTGCTTCCTCCTATAAGAAGAGGAGTTTATTCTGCATTGTTGCTGGGAGGGCTAACCATCTTCCTATTGTACATCTTCTTCAGTATTGTTCGTTGGCGTTGGTTAATTTTCCACTCCTCAATCTCATACAACAATGTTAAACAATATGATAGTAACATAAAAGTGATTAAAATAAATTCAAAAAAATAGAAAAGTGATTGCAATGTTCCAGTTAAGAAAACAAATGGAAAAATAGAAAAGTGATTAAAATAAAATCAAAAAAATATAAAAACCTGATTATATATCAAATAAAATAAGATAACGAACCTACAAAGTTTTTGAGATTTTTAAAAAAATATGAAAATAGAAATTAAATCAAATAAAATAGAAAAACGAGGAATTTGTGATTGTGAGCGTCAAAGTCCTTTAGAATTTTATTCTAAAGGAGTATTGTTCCTCAATTTTTTCTGAACTTCTAGAAAAAATTCGGAGCAAATCGAAACAGTAGTTTTAGAATTCGGTTGATTGGCTAGAAAATTTATCACCGTGCTGAGGAAGGAGAATTAGGAGAGGATGACATCGTGGCTCTGTTTTGCTTCAAAAAAATCTTGTTCCTTTTGATCTTTCATCTGGTTAAAAAAAATAAGGGTTTAGTTGTGTGAGTGAATTGAAAAATTGGTAATTGTTAGTGACTATGTATAAGAAAATATTAGGTTAAAAGTACAAATGGGCTTGGACCTCACTAAGAGTTTAATTTACTTTATTTTCCTTATTTTGAATTATTTAAATGAAATAAATCAAAACAATTGAAATACAATAATTTAAGGAGTGTATGAATGTAATGCCCGCTTGAATTAAAATTGTTGCCCAATAATGAATTTGTTTAGTTTGGACTTTATGCACTGGCTCAAAATTTCTCAACTTTCACTAGCCATAATTTTCTCAATTTTCATTATTTGGGAATAATTTTGAACTTGTTGGAAAGCTTAGAATGTCCTCCTCAATTATTTTCGAATTCGGAGATTTTTGTCTTAAGAATGAGAGAGTAAATTTTGGGGTATGACACATCAAATCATCAATCCTCGGCAACAGATACCGATTCTTGATAGTAACTTTGTTCAATTGTGTGTAGTCCATACACAATCGCATAGAACCCTCTTTCTTCTTTACCAATAACACTGGCGCACCCCACGGTGAAACACTTGGACGAATAAATCCCTTCTTAAGCAACTCTTCTAATTGACTCTTCAATTCAGCCAACTCAGATGCCGACATACGATAAGGCGCCATCGACACAAGACTAGTTCCAAGAATCAAATCAATAGCAAATTCAACTTCTCTCTCAGGTGGCAACTCCCTCACGTCTTCTGGAAAAACTTCCGGAAATTCAAATACTACCAGTAATTCACTACTCCTCGCCTTTCCTTTCACTTCCATTGATGCAAACAACATGAACACAATAGCCCCATCCTTAACCGCCTCGTCCATCTGTCTAGGAGTCATCGCCAAGTCCTCAACACCAACAGCTTCAGGAAAAATAATCGTCTTCATAAAGCAATTGATATGAACCCGGTTGAATTCCAACTAGTTCATTCCCAGGATGATATCAAGTTGTTCTAAAGGAAGGCACACTAAGTCCATTCCGAACTCCCTACCAAAAATATCAATCGGAAAATTCAAACAAGTAAACGAAGTAGTCTGTGAACCCGATGCAGGAGTGTCAATAACCATACTTCCATTTATATATGATGTTTCCTAATTCAATCTTTTAGCATAATTCAAGGAAATAAATGAATGAGTTGCTCCGGTATTAATAATCGCAATTAAAGGTGTGCCATGGATAAAACACGTACCTTTAATCAACCTATCCTTAAGAGTAGTCTCTGACCCAGACAAAGCAAACACTTTCCCACCAGACTGATTCTTCTTGGGTTTCGTGCACAGTGGACTGATATGACCTTCTTCACCGCAGTTGTAGAAAGTCATTGTCCTCCCTCTACAATCAGCCGCAATATGTCCCGTGAAAAACTTCTTCTATTCACTCTTGCATTCATGCTTGCGATGTCCAGCTTCACCACACCTATAGCACCTATAAGGAGCATTAGAGTCTCCCCCACTAAGCCTTTTCCAATCACCCACTTTTGGATTACCTCTGCCATACAACTTACCTCGATCCATAGGTTTCTTCCCTCTCTTGTCAACCAACTCGCGAGAGTGAGATGAATTCATCTTGATATTATCTTCCTCGAAGATTCTACTACAATCAACCAAATCAGCAAACCCGCGATTCCTCTGGTACCTGATTCCCTGCTTGATTTCATCACGGAGACCATTCTCAAATTTAATGCACTTGTAGAATTCACTAGCCTCATCCTTATTGTAGTGATTAAAGTACATAGTCAACTCAACAAACTTGGAAGCATACCAAGGGATAGACATGTTACCCTGTTTCAGCTCTAGGAATTCAATCTCCTTTGTTCCCCGGACATCCTCAGGAAAATACTGTTAGAACAAGATTTGTTCTGATCAATATTCTTGTTTTGATGATAACAATATATATGAAATTTGTATAAGATAATGTGGTACTCTAATCCTTTGCATTTTCCATTTCATGAAATATATAAAGAGTATGCACAACTCAGCGCTCAGAAGCACTGACTCAGAAAGTTCAAGATTGCAACATCAGAACATGCTCTCGCAAGACATCAGAAGATGGTCAAGCAAAATCATAACATGGTCTATGAAGCATCAGAAGAACATGAGATCAGAAGTAGAAGCACTGAAGTTCTTATGGTATCACGCTCAAGCACTTCAAAGTCAGAAGACAAGAAGATGCTCTGCACCAAGCTGAATGACTCTGATTATTCAAACGTTGTATTCACAAATCTGAGATCAGAAGTTGGTACTAGATGACAGGCTATTAAGTCTAATCTCTGACTGACAAAAGGAACGTTAGAAGCTACAAAAGGCAAAGTCGGTAAAAGCAGGAAAAGCATGGCTCGAGGTAGTTGACAAAACAGTGAAAACATTAAATGCAAAGCTGTCCAGTCACGCAACGCATTAAATGCAGTTCAACGGTCATCTTCTTAAAACGCCTATAAATATGAAGTTCTGATCAGAAGCTAAATAACAACACTTGCAAAAATACTTAACCGCTGCTGAATTCAAATCTCACAAACTTCATCTTCAACCTCACAAACTATTGTAATATTTTAGTGGGTGTTAAGCTTAGAACTTAAGAGAAATATCACAGTTGTGATTATAGCTTTCTAAGAAGCAAATTCATACTCTTGTAAAAATTTATTTTACATTGATTGTAAAAGGTTCCTAGAGTGATCAGTGAGATCAGTAGACTCTAGAAGACTTAGAAGTTTCTAAGTGGTGATTTCCTAGAGTGATCAAGTTGTGATCAGTATACTCTAGAAGACTTAGAGTGTTTCTAAGTGGATAACCATTGTAATCAAGATTGATTAGTGGATTAAATCCCCAGTTGAGGTAAATCACTCTAAGGGGGTGGACTGGAGTAGTTTCGTTAACAACGAACTAGGATAAAAATATTGTGTTCATTGTTTTTATCTTAAGAGTTTTTAAAGTCACACTTATTCAAACCCCCCCCCCCCCCCTTTCTAAGTGTTTTTCTATCCTTCAATTGGCATCAGAGCACCGGTTCTAGGTGCAAGCACTTAACCGTGTTAGAAAAAGATTCAGGGAGAAAAACACTAAGTCAATATGGTTGATCCATCAATAGCTGCATCAACTGCTACACCTGTTTCAAATGATCAACACAACAATGGAAATGGATATTCTAGACCACCAGTATTTGATGGTGAAAACTTTGAATACTGGAAAGATATATTGGAAAGTTACTTTCTTGGTCTAGATGGTGATTTATGGGACTTACTTGTGGATGGTTACAAACATCCTGTAAATACTAATGGAGCAAACATGTCAATACAAGAAATGAGTGATGATCAAAAGAAACAATTAAAAAATCATCACAAGTCAAGGACTATTCTACTGAATGCTATTTCTCATGCTGAATATGAGAAGATATCAAACAAAGAAACTGCCCATGACATCTTTGAATCATTGAAGATGACTCACGAAGGAAATGCCAAAGTCAAGGAGCCAAAAGCTCTTGCATTAATCCAGAAGTATGAAGCCTTCAAGATGGAGGATGATCAAAACATTGAAATAATGTTCTCAAGATTTCCAACTCCAACTGCTGGATTAAGAGTGCTTGACAAGGGATATACAAAGGCTGATCACGTCAAGAAGATCATCAGAAGCTTGCCCAAAAGATGGGGCCCAATGGTGACTGCATTCAAGATAGCAAAGAATCTGAATGAAGTCTCTTTGGAAGAGCTGATCAGCGCCTTGAGGAGTCATGAAATAGAGATGGATGCTAATGAACCCCAAAAGAAAGGTAAGTCTATTGCTTTAAAATATTTGAATAAAAAATGCACTAATGCTTTTCAGGCGGAAGAAGAAGATTCTGAAGAGTCAGAATCAGAAGAAGAAGAAGAAGAAGAAGATGAACTGTCCATGATCTCCAGAAGGGTAAACCAACTCTGGAAGAATAAACAAAGGAAGTTCAAGAACTTCAGGAGTTCTAAAAAGCCAGAAAGAGGAGAATCTTCTGGACTCAGAAGATCTGACAATAAGAAGGTCACGTGTTTTGAGTGCAAAGAGCCAGGACATTACAAGAGTGAGTGTCCAAAGCTTTAGAGGGAAAAGCCCAAGAAGAAGTTTCAGAAGAAGAAAGGCCTTATGGCAACTTGGGACGATTCGGATTCATCAGAATCAGAATCAGACTCTGAAGACGAGCAAGCCAACATAGCGTTGATGGCTACTGTGGATGCTGAATCAAAATCTACATCAGAATCAGACTCTGACTCTAAAGAGGTATTTTCTGAACTATCTAGAGATGAGCTTGTTTCCAGCTTAACTGAAATTCTGGAAATCAAGGCTAAACTTAGTATCAAATACAAAAAGCTGAGAAAGCTCTTTGCATCTGAAACTAAGAAGCTTGAATTAGAAAATTCTGAACTCAAAGAAAAAGTTTTAAAACTATCCAAAGATGCTGAGTCATCTTCTAGTTCAGAAAAGTCTATTCCAAGCTTGAACAATATTCTCAAGGAATATGACTTGAGTTTCAGGAAATTCTTATCTTGAGGTATTGGAAGAAGTCAACTTGCCTCTATGATATATGCAGTTAGTGGAAACAGGAGAGTTGGCATAGGATATGAGGGTGATACCCCATACAAACTTGAACTTGTAGATGATATGAAAATCACATACAAGCCATTGTATGATCAGTTCAAGTATGGCCACTCCCATGATATTAGGCTCACATCACATGCTAAAAGCTTTCACATTACACACACTAAGAAGCATGTGACACAACCTAGAAAATATCATGTTGCTCAATCTAAGGAATATCATGTTGTACCTCCTGTTAATTATAATGCTAAACCCAAGTTCAATCAGAACTTGAGGAGAACTAACAAGAAAGGACCCAATAAAATGTGGGTACCTAAGGAGAATATAATTTTTGTTGCAGATATCCTTGGCAGCAAAGAAGACAAAGCAAAACATGTCATGGTACCTGGACTCTAGGTGCTCGCGGCACATGACGGGAAAAAGGTCTTTGTTCCAAGACCTGGTGCTTAAGTCTGCTGGAGAAGTCAAGTTTGGAGGAGATCAGAAGGGCAAGATCATTGGCTCAGGAACCATAAGTGTTGGTAACTCTCCTTCCATAACTAATGTACTTCTTGTAGACGGATTAGCTCATAACTTATTTACCATAAGTCAATTAAGTGACAATGGTTATGACATAATCTTCAAGATCTTAAGAACAACATTTACAAGATTGATCTTCAAGATCTTAAGAATTAGAAGATAACTTGTCTTATGTCTGTTAGTGAAGAGCAATGGGTCTGGCACAGAAGATTAAGCCATGCTAGTTTGAGAATGATTTCTCATATTAACAAACTTAATCTGGTCAGAGGACTCCCTAATCTGAAAATTAAATCAGATGCTCTTTGCAAAGCATGTCAGAAAGGGAAGTTTTCCAAACCTGCTTTCAAGTCTAAGAATCTTATTTCTTCCTCTAGGCCGCTAGAACTTCTGCACATTGATCTGTTTGGCCCTGTCAAAACAGCATCTGTCAGAGGGAAGAAATATGGATTAGTCATCGTAGATGATTTTAGCAGATGGACATGGGTAAAGTTCTTGAAACACAAGGATGAGTCTCATACAGTGTTCTTTGACTTCTGCACTCAGATCCAATCTGAGAAAGAGTGTAAAATCATAAAGGTCAGAAGTGATCATGGTGGCGAATTTGAAAACAGATTCTTTGAGATTTATTTCAAAGAAAATGGTATTGCCCATGATTTCTCTTGATCTAGAACTCCACAATAAAATGGAGTTGTAGAGCGAAAGAATAGGACTCTAAAAAAATGGCCAGAACCATGATCAATGAAACCAATATGGCTAAGCATTTCTGGGCAGAAGCAATAAATACTGCATGTTATATTCATAATAGAATCTCAATAAGACCTATTCTTAATAAGACTCCTTATGAATTATGGAAGAACAGAAAGCCCAACTTTTCTTATTTCCATCCATTTGGATGTGTATGTTATATTCTGAACACTAAAGATCATCTGCATAAGTTTGATTCTAAGGCACAGAAGTGTTTCCTTCTTGGATATTTTGAACGCTCAAAAGGCTACAGAGTATACAATACTGAAACATTGATTGTTGAAGAATCAATCAATATCAGATTTGATGATAAGCTTGGTCTTGAAAAGCCAAAGCAGTCTGAGAATTTTGCAGATATAGATAATTCAATTTCAGAAGCTGAAGAACCCAGAAGCAAAGTATCAGAAGATCAAGTTGATGCTTCTTTAGAGAATCTCATAATTTCTGAAGAGCCAACTATCAGAAGATCTTCTAGACTCAACTCTGCTCACTCAGGAGATGTTATCATTGGGAAGAAAGAAGATCCTATCAGAACAAGAGCATTCCTTAAGAACAATGCAGATTGTCAATTTGGTCTTGTATCTCTTATTGAGCCAACTTCTGTTGATCAAGCTCTGGAGGATGCTGACTGGATAATTGCCATGCAAGAAGAACTCAATCAGTTTACAAGGAACGATGTATGGGATCTTGTTCCTAGACCAAAAGGATTCAACATCATTGGAACCAAGTGGGTCTTCAGAAACAAGCTAAGCGAAAAACGAGAAGTTGTAAGAAACAAATCCATACTGGTTGCTCAGGGCTATAGTCAGCAAGAAGGTATTGACTATACTGAAACCTTTGCACCAGTGGCCAGGTTAGAATCTATTAGCTTATTAATTTCCTTTGCCACTCAGCATAACATCACTCTATATCAGATGGATGTTAAGAGTTCCTTCTTAAATGGTTATATAGATGAGGAAGTATATGTCCACCAACCTCCTAGTTTTGAAGACTCTAAGTCTCCAGAACATGTTTTCAAATTAAAGAAATCATTATATGGCCTGAAGCAAGCTCCTAGAGCTTGGTATGAAAGATTAAGTTCTTTCCTTCTAGACAATGGTTTCACTAGAGGAAAAGTGGATACTACTCTCTTTTGTAAAACCTTTAAAAAGGATATTTTAATTTGCCAAATATATGTTGATGATATTATCTTTGGAACCTCTAATGCTACACTTGGAAAGGGGTTTGCTAAGTCTATGCAGGCTGAGTTTGAAATGAGCATGATGGGAGAACTTAAGTACTTTCTTGGGATCCAGATCAATCAAACTTCTGATGGAACCTATGTTCATCAAACCAAGTACGTGAAAGAACTTCTGAAGAAGTTTAATCTTTCAGAAAGCAAAGAAGCAAAAACTCCTATGCATCCAACGTGTGTTTTAGGTAAGGACGAGGTAAGTAAGAAGGAAGATCAGAAGCTCTACAGAGGTATGATTGGATCTCTTCTATATCTTACTGCTTCTAGACCTGATATTTAATTCAGTGTTTGTCTGTGTGCAAGATTCCAATCAGATCCTAGAGACTCTCACTTAACAGCTGCTAAGAGAATTCTGAGGTATCTGAAAGGTACTACTAATGTTAGTTTAGTCTACAGAAGATCTGAAGAATACAACTTAGTAGGATTTTGTGATGCTGATTACGCTGGAGATAGAGTTGAAAGGAAAAGTACTTCTGGAAGTTGTCAATTTATTGGAAGTCACCTAATCTCCTGGTACAGCAAGAAGCAAGCTACAATTGCCCTCTCTACAACAGAAGCAAAATATGTTGCTGTTGTTGGATGTAGTACACAAATGCTCTGGATGAAGAGTCAGCTAGAAGATTATCAAATATATGATAGTAACATTCCTATCTTCTGTGATAATACTTCTGCTATATGTTTATCTAAGAATCCAATCTTACATTCCAAAGCTAAACATATTGAGATAAAACATCATTTCACTAGGGACTATGTTTAGAAGGGTGTTCTATCTTTAAACTTTATTGATACAGACCATCAATGGGCTGATATCTTTACAAAACCCCTTGCTGAAGATAGTTTAAGTTCATTCTGAAGAATATCAGTATGGATTTGTGCCCAGAATGAAAGGATGAGAAGTTCTTGTATATGGATTAGATTTGAAATGATCAGTTTTTTTTTTTATTTTCTTATAAGAAGTTTTGATTGTTGATTAGTTAGACATTCTGATTCTGTTATTGCTAACATTTCATATGTCTAAGTTGATTCAAAATCTTTTTTAAAGCAAAACAGCTGTCACCAGCTATTCCAGAAGATGAACACGTGTTCACTCTAATTGGACAAGCATGCGTGTAGTTGATGAGACGCCGCCCTAGGTAACTGTGCAAATCATTTCAAATATCACGTTTTACCCTAACGTCACTCATCATTAAATGCTAACTGATTCAATCTCTGTAATCTTGTTCATTCAGAATCATATTGCATTTCATTTCAAATCAGTTCCTATATAAACTTATCTCCATAACATTTCATCTCTTTCCATTCTCTCTCTTTGTTCATCATCTATAATTATTCATCTCTCTCGTTTTGCATAAACCCTAGTTACTAAACCCTAATCTCAGTGTGTATTCATGGCTTCATCTTCTAATGTTCAACGCAAGGCATCATCGTCACATCAAGTTCAACAAAGGAAACCTACAAATCTTCCTTTGAAGTCTTGTTCGATTCCTTATGATGAACTGGAGGTTCTCTGCGAAACAATGGTGGATTTTGAAAATCTTATGGCACATGATTTCAAAACCAAAAATGCAATGCTAGTACAAGGTTGGTCAAATTTCTTTGAAAGGTTGATTGGACCAGTTTACCCCTTATTGGTTAAGGATTTCTGGACACATGCTACGGTTACTTCAACTCCCATCATCTCCTTTGTGCTAGGGCATGAAGTTGTTGTAATTGAGAAGTTGATAAGGAAATTGTATGGTCTTGATCATATAGACGGAATCACTGGTGCTCTTCAAGGAAGAACTGATTGGGATAAAGTTGATCGAGAGATTTTTCTTCTGGTATTGCCTCTCCCTTCACTACTGCCTTGAAGCCTTCCTACAGAGTATGGGGTGAGATCATTCTGGGATCTCTCTATCATAGAAAACCATCAAACTCTGCTACCTATGTCAATCAGGATCAGAAGTACATATTATTCTGCATTGAAAAAGGCATGAGAGTCAATCTACCACACATTCTTTTTTAACATCTGAAGACAAATATTGAAGAATCAAGAGATGAAGAACGTCAGAAGAATCCCAAACTCAAGAAGAATATTATCCCTCTTGGAAGGATGATTTCAGATATTCTGATAAAGAGTGGCTTGATAGATGTTCTGAGAATAGCTGGCTCATCTAAGAACTTGACTGTTATCCAAGGGGTTATTTTGAATGCTCAGACTCTAAAAAGGATGCAACTGATTGAAAAGGTGACCACTCCTTCAAAAATGTTTCCAGATATTCTGACAAGAAGAACTCCTGTTGTGAGTTTCTCTCACAAGTTCAAAGAGGAGCTAGACAAATTTGTTAAACACTATCTGAAGTCATGTGTTAAAGCTCAAACTTCGGTTGATCCTGCTTGGAATCAAGGAAGAACTCTTCCATCTCTGGATGAGTTAAGAAAGGAGGAAAAGAAGAAGAAAGAAAAGAAACTGAAGAGAAAGGTCATAGAAGAAGGACCTGATGCTAAGCAAGCAAAGAAGCAGAAGAAACCTACAGAGTCTCTCAAAGTAAAAAGAACTGATGAACAGCTTGAGAAGCTCATTCATAAAATTTATCATGCAAATTCTTCTGACCACCCCCCTCATAAAAAGCCTCCTCCTTCTGTAATTCCATCTTCTTCCATAACCACAAACAGAAACCAACCACTTCTTTCTACACCAGTTCTAAACCCTCAACCACTAAATGCTACCTTTCCCCAACTTCCTTCTGAAAATATTCTCTCAACCACCTCCACCACAGATTCTTCATCCTCCTTAACCTCTTCTACCACCCCTGCTTTGTTCTCAAGAGAATCTAAACCCTATAGTCTTCTTAACCCCGACTATTGTTTCACTTTCGATCATCCTGAACCCTCTGTTGATTCTTGTTATGACCTTTTGATGTATAAGGTCAGAACAGGGTTGGATACTCTGAAAGCTGCTCATGACTCCAAGATGGATCATGTTGCTTTTAGTAGGTTTAAAATCTTTAAGAAGGATATTCAGACTGATCTTATGAACATTCAGAAGAGATGCTTGGCTGATGCACTTGGATCTTCTGGTTACTTTTTGGAGTTAGATGATGGTAAGTACTATCACCCCATCAGGAGCTGGAAATCTCTAGAAGAGAAGGAATTTTCTGATGAGCTTGAAGAGGTGCATCCTCTTGCTATGGTTGTGTGGAAACCTCAACTCCATGTTCTGACTGGAGACTTTCAGTTCCTATTCAAATGGTTAAGGGAGAATCCCTCTGCTAAAGCACCAAGTATGGTATATCCAGAAGTTGAATATCCATCAGAACGCGTTGCTCCTACACCTCCTCAGAATTTGGCTACAATTCTTCTGGCCCTTGAAAATTCAGATGCTGAAATCCCTTCTCCTGTATATGCTGAAGATGCTTCTGAGGCAGAAGCTGATGCTGAAACTCAAGACGCTGAGAATCATCCTGCTATGCAATCTCCTATTAAGGAAAATCAAGCTGATGTTCTCATGGTCGATGCTGCTGCTGAGAATCCTACTGTCTTGGACAATAGCTTTGATGCTTCCTCTGCTGGACCTTCTGTTCTGATAGACACCATGAAGGCTCTTCAACAGAATCAAGCTGATCTAGCTTCTCATCTGGACAAGCATGAGGATACTCACAATGAGTTCAGATCTTTTATGAAGATGCAGACAGAAAGCACTACTGAGATTAAAACCCTTCTGGACCTGTTAGCTTCTAAGCTTGGCTAGTCGTAGTCTGTCTTGGTCTTAGTTGTTTTCTTGTTTTTTATGCATTTGTTTCTTGCATCTGCTTCTATCCCTCTTGTAGTTCTGATATTTTGTTGATTACTGAAATCATTATCTTCTTCAATTTATGTGTCGTTTTTCATTTGAATCTTTTAATGCTTTTTGATGTTATGACAAAAAGGGGGAGAAACATGATAAATTATTTGATTTATTATATCAGTTGCTGGGAATAAGTCTCAACATTCCTAACATTATTTGCAAGTTCTAAGTCTTTGAGATTTTTTGCAGGATTGAAGATATTCTGAAAAAGCTCAACATGAGAAGCAAATGCATGGGGAAAAGTAATTCTATAAAGAAGCATGTTCTTGGAAATTTGAAGCAAGCTTAATGCTGTGAAGCTTCAAGATTAGAAGCAAGAAGAATGTTCTGATATTCTCGTTGCAGAATATGCTCTGATACATTTTCTTCTCTTAAATGCTCTGATACATGCTATTTACTAAGAATGCTCTGATACATTCATGATTTTGATATTTTTGTCTAGTATGTTCTGAAACATTTCAGGATGTAAAGATGCTCTGATGATGCTCTGATACATTCAAGAATGTTCTGATTCAGTCAAACATGCTATGACCACAAAGAAGAAATTCAAAGCTCTGAAGCTGTCCAATGGAAGCAAGAAGAAGAAGCTCTGAATATTCTAAAGTTCTAGGCGAAGTGAACGTCTTTTATTTATAAATTCTTCTAGTATTTATTTTAGGGGGAGATTGTTAATCTCAGGGGGAGACATATTCACACACTCTGATTATATGCTTATGCTATATCTGTGTAATTGTCTTTTGTTATATGATATTCTATTTGCAAATTCATATCAATTATATATGTTTTTGTCATCATCAAAAAGGGGGAGATTGTTAGAACAAGATTTGTTCTGATCAATATTCTTCTTTTGATGATAACAATATATATGAATTTTGTATAAGATAATGTGGTACTCTAATCCTTTGCATTTTCCATTTTAGGAAATATATAAAGAGTATGCATAATTCAGCGCTCAGAAGCACTAACTCAGAAGGTTCAAGATTGCAACATCAGAACATGCTCTCGCAAGACATCAGAAGATGGTCAAGCAGAATTAGAACATGGTCTATGAAGCATCAGAAGAACATGAGATCAAAAGCAGAAGCACTGAAGTTCTTTTGGTATCACGCTCAAGCACTTCAAAGTTAGAAGACAAGAAGATGCTCTGCACCAAGCTAAATGACTCTGATTATTCAAATGTTGTATTCACAAATCATAAGTTGGTACTAGATGACAGGCTATTAAGTCTAATCTTTGACTGACAAAAGGAACGTTAGAAGCTACAAAAGGAAAAGTCAGTAAAAGCAGGAAAAGCATGGCTCGAGGTAGTTGACAAAACAGTGAAAACATTAAATGCAAAGTTGTCCAGTCACGCAAGGCATTAAATGCAGTTCAACGGTCATCTTCTTAAAACGCCTATAAATATGAAGTTCTGATCAGAAGCTAAATAACAACACTTGCAATAATACTGAAACGCTGCTGAATTCAAATCTCACAAACTTCATCTTCAACCTCACAAACTATTGTAATATTTTAGTGGGTGTTAAGCTTAGAACTTAAGAGTAATATCACTGTAATACGGTGGGAGAACTGACTTTTTATTTTGTATCGCAAACAAATGTTGCCTTGAGCAAGAGTCGCCACCGACTTTTATTTTATCCAATATATAGAAAGGCTAAAAGAACAGGAAAAGACCTTTTAAAAAGATTTTGAGTTCGGGGGGTAGGTTATACAAAGGGAAGGTGTAAGCACCCTTTGTATCCATGGTTATCCACGGGCTCTTAATTGCTTAGCTCACTTGTTTGTTTGAATCGTTTGAAAAGTGTCGTGTGTGAATTGAAAAACTTTGTTAAGGACTTTAGCTTGTAAATAAGCGTAGCCTTGTTTTTGAAAGTATTTGAAAATGAGTGGGCAAAAGAGTTTTAAATTTGAAAAGAGTAAGCAATCAGGAGCACCTACCCTAAGTTAGAAAAATTGTTCTTTTAGCTTTTCGGTTTGAAAAGGCTATCCATACCATGAGAGGGTAGGAAGTCCTTTCATTGGATGTTAAGGGTCATCGAGAAATTATCATTCGCCATAAAACTGTCCCTACCATAAAGAGGGCAGGTAGTCTTTAGGGAAGGATATAATAGTCATTAAGGCAACCATGAGAATACCTTAGCGTTCGAAGGGGCGATAATCATTTTATTCGAGGCAACACTGAGGGACTAGATCTCATATGATGATTTTATTCGTAGGCAGCACACTAAGGTATCCTCGTATTCGAGGGACTTGACTATTTCTTTAAATTGAAAGGCAACAGGCAACAGGCAGCATAAGAAGGGTTACCATTAAAGGTGTGTGGGTGCACAATCACGTGGTTAAGTTCAGTGATGTTATCTTGTAATTAGGTGATTCTAGATTAATTACAGGCTTGCACTCCCTAAATTACTAACCATGGCAGAAAATAAAATAGTTAAAATCCTACGCTATTACAATAAACACATGCGGGGATGGGGGAAATTAAAAGGCGAAAAAATAAACCTAATCTATTACAATAAAACCCTTATAGGGTAACAGAAAAATAAAGGCAGAAAATAAGAGAGAACAATAATTAATTTACACATCTTGAGCCTTCATTGCTCCTTGATCAACCCTGAAAGTTACGAATGAAGAAGAGAAAAGGTTAGTGCATTTGAAGATCAACAATAAGGGTTAGCAAGACAATTAGAGTTTTTTATGGTGATAAATTCTAAATCTTGAGGGTTAATGAACAAACCTAAAAATATAATTAATGGTTAAAATTAACAGACCTAAAAATAAAATCGAGGTTAAACATTACAAACCTACTAATTAGCCTAAATTATTTAACCTAATTGAAAATTAATCTTAAATTAAATTATTTAAATAATTAACCTAACATTAATTACTAAATTATTTACTAATTAACCCAATAAATTAAATCAAGAAAATCATTTTATTAAACATTTGTAGATATTTTATAAAAAATAATTTTTATATGAAAACCTAGGTTTGTTAAAATATTAGTTACAAGAAAACTAAGTAAAAAAGAAAAAGAATAAATAAAATAGAGAAGAAAACTTAGCTCTGATCCTGTGTGGATGATCTGTGAGGGAGCATGGTGGTCCTGCGCCTTCTCGTATGTATGCGCGCAGCGTGGTCTCGTATGTATGCGCGCATAGGATCCATTGATAATTTAAATCAAAAAATATGTTGTCCTCGCCTGGGTTTGAACCCAGGTCCTAGTAGTTACCAGCATCAATTGGTTACCATCTGCGCTTCCAGGATTACATGAAAGAGAATTCTACGCAAACAAAGAAATATGATTACGCATGCCAAAAAGAAATTCAATTTTGCAGTCAAATCGGGCCCCAGCGCTGAATGGATGGGCGAATCCAATCGCGTGTAGGTGCCACGCACGCAGTCAACGGTTCAGCATCACTGTTGATCATCACTTCCATTATTTTTTGCCCAGAATCGCTACGAATTCGCTTCCAAATTGTTGCCTATTAGCTGCTACTGTTCGTAGCAAATCTGGAAAATTAAAACTACAGGAAAAACGCATTAAACAAACATGGAGAGAGCCCAGATCTATGTAAAAACACGCCCTGGATTCATTGGTGTCATCCGTTTGGTCTGAAACGGCTTGTAGATTGAAATACGAAGAACACAAAGCTTGTGCCCTAACAATGGTGCTTTGCGTTCCAGGTCATTAAACTTCGTACCAATGGTTCTAATAGCTTCCAAACATCAACACAAACTTAAATATATGGTTAGATTGCATTGAAACCAGATAAATCATAGAATACAAAAAAGTTGAAAAGTGTATGAATATGGTAATGGTAGCATGCAAATTTCAGACATGATCAAAGCATAAAAACTACTTAAACCTGTCTTATAAGCTTGTCCAAGATGAATGGAACGTTTGAAATCTCTTTAAGCTGGCTGGAAGTGCTGGCACGAGTTTTCCTTATTTCTTGAAAACCGTAGCTCTTTTTCTCCTTCTTTTTCGTCCCCCCTTCAATGAGAATGTTGGTGTTTATATATAAGGGGAGATTAGGGTTTTTGTGGGCTTGGACATTGAGTTTTTTTGTCTCTTAAAAATTTGATAAAATATGATATTGTTTTTTCCAATTTTTACCAAATCTTGATCTCAATCTTTGCAAGCTTATGGACCACGAAATTCCCTTAAATATATGACTTAAATGATGATTGAATTTGATTGGAAATATTAATCTTTGACTTGAAACCATTTATTTCATATTTTATATGATTTATTAATGTTTAAATGAATAAAATTCAAATAAATAAAAATAAATATCGTAAAAATAAAATAATAGGTTTAAGGGTCATTATATGGGCCATGGTCACGTTTGAGATGGAAATCTTAGGCCCATTTAGTCAAAAACTCAAAATTTATCACTTTGCCTTTTATGTATTTTCTCAAAATTGCCCAACTTGTGCAAGCCATAACTCATTCAATATTTATCATATGGAGATGATCTAGGACTTTTTGAAAAGCTCAAGATGTCCTCTACAAGCCAATTTGGAACATATTTTTGATTTGGAGATTTTATCTTGATGATATTGCTCCTGACAAAAAACAGCTTTTTGCGATCTTCTAGAAGGACCTGTAATGTTTTGACTTATATCTCTTAGGCGGAAGCATTTCTTGACCTTGGGCCCAACATCAGAGTTGTAGAGAATTGAATTTCCTTGAGAATGAGCTTTGGTTGGGGATTTTCTGAGAAAGTATGAGAGAGATATGATCAGTCAAAGTTGGGTTGACTTTTACCTAGAAACCCTAATTTAGCAACTTGTCCTTTTGTGGATTTTTGATCTTTTCTTGATGAATCGTGATCAACCTTTGATCAAATGATGAATGGTACTTCAAAAATGTTGATGTTGACCAGAAATCGGGAGTTTTGACTGTAATTTAACCATAGTTTGACTTTTAGGTCAACTAGTCGATTGTTGATCGTTTGGGCCATTGAGTAAGCAATCTTTTGAATCAGGGCTAGAAACTTTGCATAAGGATACTTTTAATCATATGAGAGACCATGGAATCCACTTGAGGTATCAGAAGTTCAAATTCCATGATCAAATCAGAAACCCTAATTTTGGATCTTGTGCTTAGGAGAAGAGTGAGCTTGCACTGTCTTGAGCAATTGCAAGTCAGGTGAGTAAAAACATCTTGGAATATGACGGGTAAATTGTGGGGTATGACAATCACTGTTGTGATTATAGCTTTCTAAGAAGGAAATTCATACTCTTGTAAACATTTATTTTACATTGATTGTAAAATGTTCCTAGAGTGATCAGTGAGATCAGTAGACTCTAGAAGACTTAGAAGTTTCTAAGTGGTGATTTCCTAGAGTGATCAAGTTGTGATCAGTATACTCTAGAAGACTTAGAGTGTTTCTAAGTGGATAACCATTGTAATCAAGATTGATTAGTGGATTAAATCCTCAGTTGAGGTAAATCACTCTAAGGGGGTGGACTGGAGTAGTTTCGTTAACAACGAACCAGGATAATAATATTGTGTTCATTGTTCTTATCTTAAGAGTTTTTAAAGTCACACTTATTCAAACCCCCCCCCCCCTTTCTAAGTGTTTTTCTATCCTTCAAATACCTCCTCAAAAATTCTCTCCTGAATACAGCCCAAGTGATTTCTCCATCACCAGCATCTAGTTTAGCCTTAGTAGCAATGCACTAGTAATCAGCTTCTTCAGCTAACATGTGAGTACCATACCTCACCTTAAGATTCTCAGCGCAATCTAT
Organism: Vicia villosa; assembly: GCF_029867415.1. NCBI lineage: Eukaryota > Viridiplantae > Streptophyta > Magnoliopsida > Fabales > Fabaceae > Vicia > Vicia villosa. The sequence goes on along the minus strand of NC_081180.1, from coordinate 213,985,507 downwards.
CACTCGGAAAATCCTTTCACTTCCTTCAGCCACTTATGAGAACCTTCAGGATCGTGAGTGCCCTTGAACAATGGGGGATTGTTCCTGTGAAAATATCCCAGCTGCCTATTAGCACCAATTCCATCTCCATTGGGATTCCCTCCCAGCACACCAGCAATCATCCCTAAGGCCTCAGTAATTGCATCATCGTTTCTTCCACCTCCTCTAACCATTATTCTTCTTATTCACAAAAACAATCTCCATTAGAATAAAAGTATCGACAATGTCAACTCACACTAGTCGTATACAAGGGAATAATAACAATAAGACTCTGGTCACAACGACCAACTAGACTCTGATACCACTATTGTAACACCCTTCTAAATCCCTGCGGAAGAAAATATATAATTTAGCGTAAGCATGTACGAGGATGTTAAAATTTCACAAGAAAAAAATATCAAATCGATTGTCGTGCCTTTTAAGGAACATAATAGCATTATTAAGTAAACCATGTTCAACACAGCGGAAAAGAAATCTAGAAACTGAATAACACAAACCATCAATTCACCAGTCAATTAAACATAATCCAAAACTAACAAAATAAGAGTTTATCAATAACTCTAAAACAAGCGTTGCCCAGTGTTACAAGACTAGAGCATGACACCGACGCGAAAACTAAAGGACTAGCCTATAAGCTATCCTCACCAAGCTCGAACGCCACTACTTCTCAATCTGAAAAATAATCAATAGTAAGGGTGAGACATGTCACTATTAAACTATATTATAAGTTCATAACGACAAAACATCATAACCATATTATTCACCCATCCGCAATATATTTAGATTTCCAGAAAATACTCACCAACCACACAAAATACAATTCAATCACATCACCGTGAAATAACACTGGAACTCTTCCACTCATGTTATACCAACACATATGCAATGCAACGACTCTATGCATGTGGTACAAATCATCATGGGATTAACCCATCTAACCGATCCAACCATCACTAGGATACGGCCCTGCCAACACTAACTCCATTAAATTGGAATTATGCCTCCACTGATCCAAACGTCACCGGGATTTAGCCACCAAAAATGATTGTGAATCCATGCATAACATATAACATACTCACCATCATCACTGATACGATGAATAAATTCATCTCAACATAACTCATCAATATCAACACCGAACTTAGTATGTTCATGTCTCAGCATCATTCAATGATCAAATCATACATAATCACACTCAATATCACATCAATATCGCAATCATACTATCACCATATCATCACATTGTCCCATTTATCAGCATAATAAATCATACATAACTCAGCATAATAAATCAAATCGCGATTTTTAAAATAAAATCGAGCAACAACCTGTCTCATGATTTTATCATATAAACTCATTCATTAGGTCTGCAACACTCTAAACGGCGCTTAAAACGGACCTACGGTTTAAAAGATACGAAAATCGCAATTTTGAAAAACTTGGCACATTCGCCCGACGCACCAACCAGCTCGCCCGATGCTATGTGGCAGTAGCTTTCCACCCCCTAACCTACTACACTCTCCCAACGGAGACGTGTAGGCACACACTCACCCGACGAATCAATCCACTCGCCCGGCGCTCCGCACGAGAAACAGAAAATTGTTGTGCGATTTTGGCATTCCTCTTCTACCAATTCCAACCCAATCACACCAAAACGTTTATAATACCAAAATAGAACCACTTTACATGTTCTAAGAAAATTCTAACACATTTATAGGTCATTCAAAATCAACCATATTCTAAAATCATTCAATTTCACCAAAATCACTAAAATGTTCTAAAACTCTCCAAAACCTAACATACATTCAATTGTAATGAACAACATATATATTCAGTCATATCATATCTAAATTGATACTATAGGCTAAAAGGATCGTCACCCCTTACCTTAGCCAAATGCTCTTGAATGCTATTCTCTTCTTCCTCTTGCTCTTTCACCTTCTCTAGGTTTCTCTTCTTCTCCTTTTGGCTTCTATTTTCCCAATTTCCTTATTTCCTTATTTTATGAAAAATAGAATCCAACTTTAGTAAAAAGCTTAGTAGTTAACACCTCCCTTTTTACTACTCGTCACACCGACCCAATTACCATATTTCATAATTTCTCCAACTAATTCACCAAAATTCCAATTAAATAATTTAATGAAATTATGGGGTATTACATCAAACATAACCATTGTCTACACACATTCACATCATATCTCAGCTACTACAAAACCAAAACCATTTCAAAATGCAAAACCAAAACATATATTCAACCTGAACTCACCTCCGATGAATCGTAACCTGCGGCCCATACAGTAACGCACGAATCTGTTTTTTATCACCAATCATCATCAACAATCAACATCGGTTCAACACAGCTTCGCAACCGCGTCATCATCCATCAACGCGTCACGGCTTGGGTTCTTCATTCGACGATCTCCGTTCAGCAGATACTCGTTGTTTATCTTCAACATTCAACACATCTTCAACAATCGTGTTCACCTTCAATCTGCAACGACGCACAACAATATCGTTTCAACGTCCGCACTTATGACTTCAAAGGTCTGATGTGCGAATCGCTTTAACAGAGAAACCTACAACACATCTCTTGAATCCCAATCGGTATTCCATTTCTTTTTAACTTGTTGTTCGTAAATTGTTGTTGTGTGTTTAAGTTTCGTTTGAGAATGCTAGCATAGATGATGTGATTGTTGAGTGACATGAGGCTTTATTGTGAGAGTCTTTATTATCGATTTTTGGAAATTACATAGAAATAGAGAATCATGAGAGTTATGAGCAAGAGAGATTAAAGTGAGTGATTGACAGAAAAAGTTTAAATTTGGAAGCAGAGGTTTTGGTTTTAGAATCGTGAGAGATGAGGTGAGAGGCGCTTTGGTTTGAACGATTGGGGGCGGAATGTCTTTTCCTATGCTTAGTTTTTTTTTGTTTCAAAATGGTGTTGGGCTCATATGTTGAGTGAGGCCCATTTATTTTGCTTGCAGCACCCATTTTCCGCTTAAACACCCCCTTCTGAAGTTTATTGTATTTTGCTCTTGGACCTGCAACCTAAACCCCAGGCCTGAATCCACCTTAAGCCCAATTTTTGTTTTCACCATCAAAACCCAATCTGTTTCTATGTGCAGCATCATCCCTGCGTGACACCCCCTCTCTTAGGACTTCACTTGTTTTGGGCCCATTCTTTTCAGCCCAACTGACTTCCTTAAAGTCCTTGTTCTTGCTCTATTTTATCATTTGTGTGTTTTATTTTAATTTCATATTAAATATGCTAGAATTTTTATTAGTTAGTGTTAGAACAAGATTGAGAATCTATGTTCAGAATCTGGTTTTGATGATAACAAGCATATATTTTGTAAGTAACAATTTTATTACTAATGATTTCATTAAGTGTGCATATACTATGCTATAAAGCCTTATACGACAACATTAGAAGTCCATTGTACACCAAAAGTGTCAATAGTGCACCCAGTGGTGCATCCAGAGTGTGTATCCATGGCGTGACTACAAAGTGCAAAAAAAAGAGATATTGAGAGAAAATTTGTAGAGAGCAGCTGAGCATGAAAGCGTAAAAGAAAAATGTGAAACCATGCTTCAGAAGTTACACAAGAGGCGACACATACTTAGTATGTGATGAATCAATCCATAGTGTTGTTATACACTAACTATAAGCCTATGTGAAGAAAATATGAAAGAGTGAAAAAGAAACTTCTGCTGTTAAGTAGTATCCTCCAATCGAGTTTTAAGAAATCCACTAATACTTGATCAGTTCATATATTGCTCACATTGAATGACTAGAGAAACTTAATACACTGAGTTGATGCTCGAGAGTGTTTCATGTTTGCTTATGATCATTAAATGTGTTATCATCTGTAACAAGCTTCACGATCAGTATTGAAGAAGAAGAAGAAGAAAATGAAGATCAACTGAAGAAGCAATTCAAAACAGCGTTGTTGCTCTAAATCTGCTTTCAAAAGATGAAGATCAAATCAGAAGCAATCAACAATAGAGTTGTTGCTCTAAATCAGCTTAAGAAGATTTGAAGACGAAGATCAGCTTGAAGAATCACTCAACATATGGAGATGATGCTCTTATTCTACTTACCACCAAGAAGCAAAGATCTCGTTAAGAAGATGCAGACAAGAAGACTCCAAAGATTATTCACTCACTTGAAGTGATTACTTATCAATGTATCATATAGTTTGTACTTAGAATATCTGCTTATTAAGATGCATTGTATAAAAACCAATTTAATTTGGTGATGATGCCTTGAACGACCAAGTAAAGGTCAGAAGCTTGAGAAGACAATGATGGTGGTCATTATGTAAATTCTCTTGGAGACCAAGTGAAGATCAGAAGTCCAGGAGTCAATGGATGTTATATTTGTGGATCAGATCACTGAACAATCCATTGTAGTTAGTCACGAGCAGTTGGCTTGTGCAAGGTTACTAGATTGATGAACGTTATATCTCACTAGGATCACTGAACGGTTAAATCATCTAGGGGTTAGTCACTTGCGGGTAGCTTGTGCAGGGTTAGTCACAGCAGTTGGCTTAAGTCCTCTGTTGAGAGGAAAAACACCTGAGGAGGGTGGACTGGAAGTAGCCTTATTTAGAAGGTGAACCAGGATAAAAATTAATTTGTCTTTTACTTTCTGTACAATTCAATTAACTCAGAACATTCACGCAGAATGTCTTCACAACTATAGTGAGATAAGTCATAAGTTCTGATGATATAAAGAAGTTAAAATGAACATCTCATTAGTTATGCAACTCCATTCTAAACATGCTTCCACAACATTAAAGCATATCCAGAAGATGAGATACTATGATGAAGAAAAGAATTTAGAGAAAGGGAGTTTTAAAGTGATAAAAAACACAATTCAATCCCCCCTTTCTTGTGTTTTCTCCATCTTTAATTGGTATTAGAGCATGGCTCTGCTATTGATCTCAAGATCAAACACTTAACCGTGTAGAGAAATCCAGAAGGAGAAAAAACACACTGAGTAAAAAAAACAACGTCATATTCCAACACTCTATATAATCAGAAGATGTCAAGGCAAGGATCTCAATACTCTGAGAACATTATCTACATATCCAAAGGAGTTTTGTGGATCAACACCAAAATTTCATAAGAAGCTCAAGACATCAGAAAGAAGGAAATATGCTTAAATGAAGACATTCAAAATCAAAGATAAGCAAGTGTAGCTGACTCATGCCAGGTGGTCATCTTCAATTCATCAACGCAAATCAAAGGAAAAGAACAAGGTAGAACAAGATTTTAAAGCTAAGACTCTGAAGCAAGGAAAGACAGAACTTTTGCTCAAGAAGATGCTCTCTCTGATGAAAGAAAGGAAGAAAGGTTATCTTCAATACAGTCAGATCTTTCTAAAACTCTCTCTTTTATAATTCTGCTAACTTTAATATGAGTTTATTAATAATGTATATAAATCTCTCTTGCATGCCTAGTATTAGTTGTCACCTACTTTATTATTAGTCCTATTCTCCATGCACATCAATAGTCTACTCACTCCCCACAATAATATAGCTCAACCACCTCATTAACTCATCTGTCTCACATTTAATAGATTGATTCCTTTAGAGATATAAGTTCCTACATCATAGCTCCTCAATAAGCCACTCCTTTCTTAGAATGCCTCCACTAACCTATCCAGGAAACCAAAACCTTCTTGAAGTTATCTCAGAAAACCAAGTTGAAGTCCCATCTGTTGAAAACATTTTTGCATGTAGTCTTATGAATGTAGTCTACAATAAAAAATGGGCAAGATACCTCTCGATTCTGAAGAAACCTATATATAAGAATCTTTTTAAAGACTTCTGGAAACACGCATCTCTTAACCCTGAAAATAAATCCATCTCGTTCTTTATCTTCGATATTCCAATCTCCGTTAACTATTTCTCCATTATTCTTGCAACTGGATGTGAGAACCTAGGGATTCCTGTTAACTCGTTTGGAACTCAATTCATTAATCCTGAGATGTTAAGAACTCTTCATGATGTCTCACTAGGATACAACCCCATTGATCCTGAAAGTCTCCTGCCCATTCCAAAAACGTGGTTCAAGCTTGTTACTTCAAATCTCCTCCCAACCGTCAGGATCAATAAATACTAATAATAATTAGGTTTAACTTAGTTTCTTTTTCAAAACGTTCTTCGTAGTTATTTATAACCTCAAAACCGCTCCTTAGTTTTTCATCACTTCCATATTTGAAACCACATCTCTTTCTAAAACTCCTTTCCCGTATCACTACAACCGATCCTTTCCTTCCTAATAGATCTCTAACCCAGTCTTATTGTTCTCAAAGAAAGGTTTATAGGTCTTGCTAAAATAAATCAACATCTTGCAGAATTACTGGTAGCTTAAGGATGTTACAGATATGTCGTCCTTCTCCGCGGACCAATCTTCACAAATCTAGTAAAAACCTTATAGGTAAATTCATCCATCAGTGATGATAACCTCAGCATCACAGCCAACATTCATGGCATTCCCTTCATCATCACAAAAGAATCCATTGCAAAAACGATTGGATTTTCCCCAAACCCCTCTGTCATCGGCTTAGAAGAGCTTGATCGTTGGAATACTGCCAACTATCTGAGTAGAGATGTGACACGCATTTTTAATAATGCGGAATTTCTAAATCCTTTCAGACAGGCTCTATTTAAGTTCGTTCTGTCCAACCTAACACCTAGAAGAAACTTTCTACAACTCGTGTCGTGCAGGGATCGTTTTTTGATTCACTGACTTGAAAGTAGTCGTCCTCTCAACCTTTCTGCAATCATTATCAGCCATCTAAAGGAATCTCTTATAGCCTTTGGGTGTGGTCAGAGCCCCCACATTCCATATAGGAGAGTTCTATCTGCCTTGTTTGAATCAGCTGAAATTACTCAGATAATTCGCAATGCAGAATTTCCAAACAATAATGTCCTCCTATCTGAAGAAAACTACGAGGCATTTTTTTGTTTAATTTTTTTCCTTATAATGTTTCCTTCATATGAATGAAATTTGGTTATGTTCTATTCCATTCCTGAATATCTTACCTTACTCACATCTTTCCATTATTATGACTAAAAAACCATTCTTAAGATTCTAAGAACTTTGAAGCATTCAAAATTTTAAGTCATATATACTAATGAAGAAAGTTTTGAGAAAATTCAGAAAAGGTTCCCATAAACTATTCATCTAAGGGGGAGCTATGACAAGTTCATCTGGTTATTTAACTCAGGGAGAATTAATAGGAGAATTAGGAAGAGTTAATTGAGCAACATAAATTTTTGAATCAAACATTAAAAAGATATACATTATGGAATAATAACATATTCTGATACAATCATTCTAACTTGACACAAATGAAACTAAAATCTCAAATACCTTCCCAACTTGTGTACCATAAGTATTTGCTTTGAATACAGGAAAGTCTGAAACTTAAAGGAACATATTTTTAGAAGTTCTAAGATGATGCAGACATACATAGCTAAATTTATTAGTCTTCTGAAGAATCGAGAAATTATTTCAGGGGGAGCTATAAATCAGAAAATAATTCATAGGATTATTTAATTCAGGGGGAGACTACACATCTCAGGGGGAGAAAATTATTCCTAAGTCTAATTGTTCTCATCCAACCCTATTAAAAGCTTTTTGATTATGACAAAAAGGGGGAGAAAAGAATAATAGATTTTGATGAATAAGTTGTTGAAAAATAAGATGCTTGATTGAGCATATAAAAGGGGATGAAATATACTTGCTTAATAATTATCATCGCATAAAATTGTTCCATCAAAATACATGATTTTTGTCGTCATCAGAAAGGGGGAGATTGTTAGAACAAGATTGAGAATCTATGTTCAGAATCTGGTTTTGATGATAACAAGCGTACATTTTGTGAGTAACAATTTTATTACTAAGGATTTCATTGAGTGTGCAGATACTATGCTATAAAGCCTTATACGACAGCATCAGAAGCTCTGTACAAAGATCAAGAATTCAAAAAGACAAGCTTCAAGGATTTAAACAGAAATATCAATATACATGAAGATCCGTTACATCAAGAAGATCACATGAATAGAAGATCAGAAGTTCTGATAGAGTAACTGTCGCCCTCGGTTTTTTCTATCTCTCGTGTGAGAGAAATACGAGCTGACTCTTCTTTTGTTTTTGAGTTTTGAAAATCAGAGAGTCGCCACCGACTTTTATTTTATCCAATTAAGGAAAGGTTTATAAAAGAAACATAAAAAGACCTTTAAGAGATTTTGGGTTCGGGGGTAGGTTATACAAAGGGAAGGTATTAACACCCCTTTGTATCCATGGTTATCCATGGGCTCTTAATTGCTTAACTCACTTGTTTTGAATCATTTGTCTTGCCTTGAAATGCTTGTATGTGGTTTTAAAATACCTTTGTAAATTGGCTTTGTAATGATCCTTGTGCGGATGTATACAAAGTGTTTTATCTTTCGAAAGATGTTTTGAAAAAAGAGCTTTAACTTCGTAATGATCCTTGTTTGGATATATACCAAGTATTGTCTTTTTTGAAAGTTTTGTTTTGAAAAACAATGATATATGAGATATTTGTTTGTTTTGATTTGAGCAAGCAATTAGGAGATCTACCCTAAGTTTATAAGGTCCCTTCCTATTTCTTTTAGAAAATTCTCCTTTACCGGATGTAAACAAAAGTTTGAATTTGTATTTGAAACAGTAGAATTTGATTTTGAAAAGAGTAACAGAGGGATTACCCTAAGAGGTGCAAGTGTGATTGTGTTTTGATTCAGATATTTTTATCTTTGAAGTTAGTGACCTAACGCTTCAGTTATTATCTTTGACATGCACGCAGTTTTATATGTACAGAAATTTAAAGTGCGGGAATGTAAAATGCGGACAGTAAATCTACGCTATTACATCGATTGTGCGGGAAATGTAAACTACGCTATTTACATAATTTTGACAACCTATACACCTTATCTAGGAATTTAAATTGCAATAAGATAAAAGGAAGTATTTTTGGATTTTTTGTATGGTTGATTTTAATTAAAATTAATGCATAATTAATTTAATTAAAATGAGAAAAAGGTAGAAATAAAATTTAAACCTAAAAATTAAGTCTAAAATATGTTCATATTGCTTATTAATTAATTTTAAAATAAAACTAATTTTTTTGGATTTTTTGAAGTTGTTTTGAAAATTTATTAAGTTAAATTAACATATAATTATACAAATAATTACACACATAATTAAAACTTAAAGAGAAAAGTATTCTAAATATGTACAAAATTAGTCTATAATATATAAACTTAATTTAAATAAAAAGAAAATATTTTTCTTGATTTTTTGATAGGTTAAAATAATTAAAAAGCAAATATATAAATATTTACTAATTAATTAAACAAAATACTTTAATTATTAAGAAAACTAAAATATTTTTGTGTAAAAAATTAATAGATTATTTTATAAACCTAAAAATATTTTTATTATATTTTTTTGATTTTTTAAACTATTTTAAATTAATTTTGCAAAGTAAATAAAATAAAATGGAAAATATATAATTAATAATCTGGTGTGGTTATTGAGAGAGTCTATGGTATGGACTGGCAAGGCTAGAGCATTGGATCTTGAGTTAATGAAATATGATGGCTGAGATCATAAGGCTCATGATATGATAGTGGAACGCAACGCATGTGATTGGTCCGAGCTTCAAAATGCACGCGCGCGCAAACCAACCAACCAGAGCAAGCCACGTCTTCGTCTTCTACCTCCATACTCCACTTTTAACAGCATTTTCTTCCAAAAGCGCTGTAATAGATGAGCTTCATTCCTGCAAAATAGCGAATAGGGGGTAAACCTACACAAAAATATTTCGCGACCTGTTCATTCTGTTAGCCTTGATTCACTGAGTTTAAATATGCATCTTGTTTCTTCTAATTTTGCCTAAATCGAATAACCCTAAAATGGAGCTCAAGAACCCTAGAATGGCAATTTCGTGTACAAGCATCCAAACCTCAATTAAACTTCCAAAAACGATCAGTACATCAAACTAAACTCAAATATATGTCTACATCTTGTTAAAGATGCATGAATGATCAGATATGAGGTGATTTATGTTTGAACAAACCGTGGCTTGTGTGGCTCGATTTGTGAGGTTTTGATGCTTAAAACTTGTTTGGATAGGTTCAATGAAGTTCAGAGATGATGTTTGAATACTTAGTTTGGATTGAAACTAACTGAAACTTAAAATTCGAATTTTAAATTTCTTGCAAAATTTCAAGTGTGATACAAGTGTGTTACAAGCATGGATTTGATTCTGCAATTGTGTGTCTATGTTACTGAAGTGTCCTAGTTCCTTTATAAGCAATGAATAAGCTTCAAAACTAAGCTACCAAGCATTGATGATCTTTGAACTTTTGAATTCGTTAATATAAAAAAGTTTGAATTCTTTGGCCATGGCTTTGAATTCCCTTCAACCTCTTGCTCTAGGCCTGCTATGTACCTTCATGCTGCAGAGTGGAATCAATTTTTGATGACTTTAGCTTAAGCTATGTATCATTATCCTTCACCATTTCTTTTTCAATTTAACTTTAAATGTAATAAAATTAAACCAAAAAAGAAATAAAAATGCTATGGGCCTTAGGTTGGTCGTGGGAGGCCCTTAGCATTGTTAGAATCATGTTTGGATCATGGAAACTTGGCCCCTTTTGGAAAAAAAACATTTTTGATCAATGTTGGTTTCATGCATTTTCCCAAATTATAGCCAACTTCAACAAGGCATAAATCCCTCAATTTTTATCATATGAAGGAGTTCGTGTACTTTTTAGAAACCTCAAGATGTCCTCTACAAGCTACTTTGGAAACTTTTTTCATTTGGAGAAGTTATCATGATGTTATGGCCTTTGACAAAAAACCACTTTTTGTTGACTTTGAAAATGACCTGTAATGTCTGAGCTCATATTTTTCAAATGGTGAATCCAATGACCATGGAATCAATTGCATTTGAAAGATAATTGAATTTCCTTCAAATAAAGCTTTGGTTGGAATTTTTTGAATGAACAAGGAAAGAGTTATGGTCAGTCAAAGTTCAGTTGACTTTTTAGGAGAAAACCCTAATTTTGAAACTTAGGGTTTTGCTGATTTTTGATCTTTTCTTGATGAATTATGATCAACCAATGATCAAATGATGAATTTTTTGACAAAATATGGATGTTGACAAAAAATTTCATTTTTTACTGTCTGTTGACTTTTTTGGTCAAACTGGTCGTCTGTTGAGTGTTTGAGCTGCTGACTGTACGTCTGAGCAAATTGAAGTTTGAAAATTTGTATGGTGGTACTTTGAGATATATGGAGGTCCATGAAATCCATTTGAGGTCTCAAAAAACTTGTTCTCCTGAAAAAAACAAAAACCCTAGTTAGGGACTGTTTGTGTAGGAGACAGTTAAGCGTACCTGATTTTTGTGCAGTGCTGAGTCTCTGTTGATCATGTGATTATCAGAAGACTTCTAGAACAAAAATCTTGGAATTTTGAAATGCAAAAAGGTTTATTTGATTGATGGTACAAAACACGGAGAATTGCACTGTCAGCGGGTTTGACTGTCAACTGGCTGTCCGGGCATTAACGTAACAGTTAAAGTGAAAATTCAACAGTTAAAGTTAATTTTTTCTTTTTTTGATTTTTTGTTGTATTAATGGTGAAAATTTATTTACATGAGTTGTTAGAAAAACACAGACATAATAAATAAATAAACTATACCGTACGCGAACAAAATTACCGATAATAACCTTGAAAAATATTTAATGCACAGAAAAATAAATATTTAACTGGCAGAAAACACACAAAATATTATCTGGATAATTAAACTACAGTACGACAGATAGTACGACATTTAATACTGACAGTACAAATATTACATAATATAATGAACAGTACGACAAATAAACGGTACATTATTTGAAAGCAAAAGATACGACAAACTTTAAAAATGACGATTAAAAACCCATGTTATAAATAACAACATATAGATGATCGGGAGTGTAAGCAACCCAGGTCCGCATTTTTCAGGACTATGCAGACAGAAAAAGGACATGATCACCACCAAGACAGTGATGACCATAAGAAAACACGTATCCATCCACTTTGCCATTTTTGCCGGGGAAGAAGAGAAAATAAATATGAGGTAGAAAGTTGAGAGATGAGTTGAAATTTGATGTGAGAATTTATGGAAAAAATGAGAGGTATTTATAGAATGAAAAGAAGGATAGAGACGTTGGGGAATGAAGTAATTCCGTACAAAAAAGGAAAATTTGAGTGGTAGTAGGATTTGAAAGAAAGTGTATGGTAGGATTTGAAAAAGAGAGATGTATAGAACAAAGTTAGGATTTGATTTTGAAAGAAAGAGATTTGAAAAGAAAGGAAAAGATTTTGAAAATAATAGAATATAGTACAAAAATTAGTGGGAAACAAAAAACTAATAATAATTTACTCGTTACCAGTACAGTCTGAATCCCCGGACTCTGTGCCTGCAAAATTTTATTCTGTACCAATTGCGTCAGTACTATTTATCTGCAAATAAATCTCAAATAAACAGTGTGTGTGAAGTGATAAACAGTAATTGGCGTTTGTGTAAGAATAAATTCAACAGCGATCCAAAATACCGTATAGTAAAAATTCTAAAAATCGAGTATTCATAAAATCAGGATATGTATGAAATAAAATCCAAGATTATATGAAACTCTCAATTTTTAGACAGAAGTCTGTTGCCTTCTTTTTTTGAAAAAGATGCGGGCAAATTTTGGGGTATAACAGTTGCCGCTATTCAATCTTCTTAAACCTGATTGGAATCTGAAGGTAGAAGATGATTGAATATTTAGATGTCCTGAAAATTTGCACTTACCTCCACCGGAAGTGATGTTGGAATTTGTCTTTGAATGTTGTCTGAGAAATGTTGCTGGCAGATCGAGACATTACCTGAGATGGGCTTTCAGATGCCATATGGCATGTGTTGATGGTTTGTTCATCAGAATGAATCCATTGATTATATCTTGATGAAGGATTTGAAAACCTCTACGTTGACCGTTTCGGAACCGTCCGAGGTTACCGCTTTAGATCTTTGAAGGTTGATCGTTACGGAACTGTCCAAAGTTTTTCTGCTTTAGATTTTGAAAGTTGATCCGTATGGAACCGTCTGAGGTATCAGCTTTAGATCTTTGAATGTTGATCGTTGTGGAACCGTCTGAGGTATCCGCTTTGGATCTTGAAGATTGATCGTTGAGGAACCGTCTGAGGTATCCGCTTTGGATCTTGAAGATTGATCGTTGTGGAACCGTTTGAGGTATCCGCTTTGGATCTTGAAGATTGATCGTTGTGGAACCGTCTGAGGTATCCGCTTTGGATCTTGAAGATTGATCGTTGTGGAACCGTTTGAGGTATCCGCTTTGGATCTTGAAGATTGATCGTTGTGGAACCGTCTGAGGTATCCGCTTTGGATCTTGAAGATTGACTGCTTTAAGGAACCGTCTAAGGTATCAACTTAGATCTGAAGGTAGATCATTAAGGAACCGTCCAAGGTATCGACCTAGATCTGTAGGTAGATCATTAAGGAATTGTCCAAGGTATCAACTTAGATCTGCGTTGCTTGTTTTGAATTGATAAGTGATTTGGAAAGAGAGATCCCTTCAAAATGAATCTTTGGCTTGATTATATCTGAGAGGATTGTTCGTCTGAATAGAATTCAGGGGAACACTGTATGTGATTGAGAACAAATCTGCTGAGGATATTCGTCCATCTGAAAAAATCAAGTTAGTGACATGCAATGTTATGATGCATGTATTGTATATGTTGAGATTCTCAAACTAAACGAGAAATGTGCATGTTATGTATGCGTTTGTCATGAAACATTGTATGCTATGTATGAATATGCGTATCATGTATGACTTATGCAGTTTAGAGCGTATCAAACTTCTGGTTGGGAAAATAAATCCCTGCTTGCTATTTGGAAATGAAGGCATTGTGATTGTTGATGATCTTTGCTATCTTGTTCGAGTATACTCGGCTGGGGGACCTTTTTACAGACCAGGGTACTCTGTTGAGGGATCTTTGACTACTGCTTTGGGATGAAGGTTAGTTTGAACATCTGATTTTGATGCACCTTAAATAGAAAGATATGTAATCCTCTGATGCACTATTTGACCAAGCCTCGATGTGGGGACCACACCTTCTGGGGATAGTGCTCTTGAAAATCCTTGCTGGGGAATAAGGTTTCTCGAATCGCTTTGTTGGAGAGAAAATTCTCATTGAGGAATTTGCTGAGAAATGCATCTCTGTTGGGGAGCTTTTCTTCTGATGCTAGTTTCGGGATGATGTCCAGATGACTGGGACATTACCTGAATGCTATTCCTGTTTTTCTTATAAACATCAGTCATATTCAAATGCATATGTTCATTCAAAATTATCATTGGGACGTTTACGTATTCAAAAACAGAAAAAAGTGAAAACATTGATTTTGAGCATGAGCTGTATTGATTTGAAAGAGAGCCATAATAGGCGGATTAGTACAAGGAGACAAAAATCCTAGTAGTCGGAAATTGTCATAAAGCTTTGAAAAGTACTTATAAAGAGAAATAGCTATGTGAAAACAATCCAGTCAAGTTTTAACTCTGCTATTGCCAATCTGTCTTCGAGTATCTCATCCCTTACTTGTTGGAAGAAAATGATTGGACTGATTGGTGCCTTTGATGTGTTGAACTTTGAAGGTGAGTAGGTAGCTAAACGGGACATACTCGTACGCTTTATTCCCTAACTTTTGCCTAGGCTGCTTTTTCAGGTTTTCAGCCTACCGGGATAATTATTTATTTTTTAGTCTCTAACTTTTGCCTGGATCGCCCTTTCAGGTTTTCAATCCACCGAGACGCTCATTTTTGCCTAAGTCGCCCTTTCAGGTTTTCAACCTAGCGAGCTTTTCTTTAAGCGAAATACTTTTTGACTATGTCCGCATTTACAGGGTGTGGGAAATCCTCGCCGTCTATAGTGGTAAGCAACATGGCTCCGCCGGAGAATACTTTCTTGATTACAAACGGTCCCTCATAAGTGGGAGTCCACTTGCCCCTGGGGTCACCTTGTGGTAGGATGATACGTTTGACAACCAAATCACCGGTTTGATATGCCTGACTTTTGACTTTCTTGTTGAAGGCTTTGATCATACGCTTCTGGTACAACTGGCCATGACAAATAGCCGCAAGCCTCTTCTCATCAACCAAATTTATCTGGTCCAACCGAGTCTGAATCCAATCGTCTTCATCTAGATCGGCTTCTTTCATAATCCTTAGGGAAGGAATCTGAATTTCAATTGGAAGAACTGCCTCCATACCATAGACTAAGGAAAATGGAGTTGCCCCTGTTGAAGTACGCGCTGATGTGCGATAACCATGAAGAGCAAAAGGTAACATCTCATGCCAGTCTTTGTAGGTTACTGTCATTTTCTGGATGATCTTCTTAATGTTCTTGTTGGCAGCTTCTACGGTGCCATTCATCTTTGGTCGATATGGAGACGAATTATGATGTTTGATCTGGAACTGTGTGCAGAGTTCAGTAATCATTCTGTTGTTTAAATTTGTGCCATTGTCTGTGATGATCCTTTCAGGGATGCCATACCGACAAATGAGATTGTGCTTGATAAATCGGGCCACCACGTTCTTGGTGACAGAAGCAAACGAGGCTGCCTCTACCCATTTAGTGAAGTAATCGATAGCGACCAGGATAAAACGATGTTCGTTGGAGGCAGTAGGCTTGATTTCTCCAATCATATCGATTCCCCACATTGCAAAAGGCCAAGGGGCCGTCAGGATGTTTAACGGGACTGGAGGTACATGTACTTTGTCAGCATATATCTGGCATTTGTGACAAGTTCTGGAGTGATGATGGCAGTCTGTCTCCATGGTAGACTAGTAATAACCTGCTCTTAAGATCTTTTTAGCCATTGTATGTCCACTTGAATGAGTACCAAAAGCACCATCGTGTATGTCTTCCATAATCTGTTCTGCTTCCTTCTTGTTTACACAACGAAGCAAAGTCGAGTCATGGTTGCGTATGTACAGGATTCCATTACTTAGAAAGAATTTAGCAGCAAATCTTCTTAGAAACTTTCTATCGTTAATGGATGCCCCTTCAGGGTACTCCTGAGCTTCGAGATATCTTTTTACTTCATGGAACCATGGTTTTTCTTCCATTCCTTCGGTATCGATCTCATTGCAATAGGCTGGTTCATCCTATCTGTAAATGGTGATCATTGGCGCCTCATTGTCCCACCTGATTTTGAACATAGATGACATGGTAGCTAAGGCATCAGCCAGTTGATTTTCTTCGCGCGGGATATGTTCAAAAGTGATTTCTTCAAAATAAGGAATCAAACTCATCACATATTCTTTGTATGGAATTAGATTCGGGTGCTTCGTGTCCCATTCCTCTTTGACTTGATAAATTACAAGGGCCGAGTCTCCGTAGACCTCCAGGAACTTGATTCTTAGATCGATTGCAGCTTTGAGACCCAGAATACATGCTTCATACTCGGCTATATTGTTAGTGCAGTTGAAGCATAATCTGGCAGTGAATGGTGTATGTCCTCCTGTAGGAGAAATGATCACAGCTCTGATGCCATTGCCAAGTGCATTAGAGGCTCCATCAAAAACCATAGTCCATCGGGATCCTGGATCGGGTCCTTCCTCCGGTCCTGGTTGTTTGTAGTTAGTAACTAGCATAATGTCTTCATCTGGGAAGTCAAAGTTCAACGCTTGATAATCATCCACTGCTTGATGAGCCAGATGATCAGCTACCACACTTCCTTTGATCGCTTTTTGTGAAGTGTACTGGATGTCATACTCTGTTAAGATCATTTGCCATCTTGCTATTCTTCCAGAGAGAGCAGGTTTTTCGAACACATACTTGATAGAATCCATTTTGGAGATCAAGAAAGTGGTATGGTTTAGCATATACTGCCTTAGTCGGCGAGCCGCCCATGCTAAGGCACAACAAGTTTTCTCGAGCAGTGAGTATCTTGTTTCACAATCGGTAAACTTTTTGCTAAGATAGTAGATTGCATGCTCCTTTCGGCCAGACTTGTCATGTTGCCCCAGTACACACCCCATTGAATCTTCTAACACAGTTAGGTACATTATCAGAGGTCTTCCTTCCACTGGTGGTAACAATATTGGCGGTTTTTGGAGATATTCTTTGATCTTATCAAAGGCTAATTGGCATTTGTCATTCCATCTTTCCACTTGATCTTTCTTCAACAGTTTGAAGATTGGCACACAAGTAGTAGTCATGTGGGCAATAAATCTGGCTATGTAATTCAGACGTCCCAAGAATCCTCTGACTTGTTTCTCGGTACGGGGTATGGGCATTTCTTGAATGGCTTTGACCTTAGCAGGATCAACTTCAATACCTTTGCTGCTGACGATGAAACCTAAGAGTTTACCGGATCTTACTCCAAAGGTACACTTGTTCGGATTCAGTCGCAAATTGTACTTCTTGAGTCTGTCAAACAGCTTGTGCAGATGACCCAGATGTTCTTCTTCGGTGTTGGACTTTGCAATCATATCATCGACATAAACCTCTATTTCTTGATGAATCATATCATGGAATAGAGCTACCATTGCACGCTGATATGTTGCTCCTGCATTCTTTAAACCAAAGGGCATTACTTTGTAACAAAAGGTTCCCCAGGGTGTTGTGAAGGTTGTTTTTTCCATGTCTTCGGGCCCCATCTTGATTTGATTGTACCTTGAGAATCCATCCATAAAGGAGAATACCTTGCATTGTGCAGTATTGTCAACCAGTACATCGATGTGAGGTAAAGGGAAATCATCTTTGGGGCTTGCCCGATTCAGATCTCTGTAGTCTGCACACATTCTGACTTTCCCGTCTTTTTTAGGCACAGGCACTATGTTAGCTATCCATGGAGGATAACTCACAACTTTCAGAAAGCCAGCATTGAATTGCTTTTCAACCTCGTCTTTGATCTTCTTGGACTTATCGGGCCTACTCCTCCGCAGTTTCTGCTTAACTGGAGTGCTACCTTCTTTGATTGGCAAGCGATGAACCACAATATCCGTGTCAAGGCCAGGCATATCTTCATAGGACCAGGCGAATATCTCAACGTAGTCTTGTAACATTTGAATCAGTCTTTGCTTGACACTGTCTTCTAGATCAGCCCCTATCTTGACTTCTTTCTTTTCTTCGTCACTGCCCAAGTTGATAACTTCAATTGGCTCTTCATGCGGCTGTATAGTCTCTTCTTCTTGTTCTAACAGCCTTGCAAGTTCCCTTGGTACTTCACAATCTTCCTCACTTTCGTCCTCAATTTGGTAGATCGGATTTTCAAAGTTATGACTGGCAATAGCAGAATCGTTATCAACAGGATCCAGAGTGAATGTGAATCTGCATTTATTTTGTGGGTGTGTGTAAGAACACATAGCTATTTGAAAATGAATGAAAGCAAAGAAAGAAAAAGGATCACAAAATTTGAATATGCAAACGTCCCATGATTTTATTGAATGAACATGATCATGATATGACAAACCCTTATAAAAAGGACCAGTGTGCTTCGGGCAAGGCACCTGGCTTTTAAGTTCATGGTTCGATAGTACAGGAACCATTTTTATCTTTGAACATATAAACAACGAAAACGGGAAATTGCATTTACTCCTGATCAAAGGAGATCACATCCTCAGCTTCCCAGTTGTTCAATCCATTGTTGTGAGTAGGGAATACCCAGCTGCTCCAGTTGTAGTTGTCTTCTTCGTCTTCCACAGCATTGATTTCTTTGGTGGGGAAATGAGCTGTTGATCCTTCGGGATGAGCAAGATACTCTGCTGGATACGAGAGCCCAGGCTGAGATACTTCTGTTGGCTGAGCGAGATACCCGATAAGATCGTCCCATCCAGTTGGAATGATGTCTTTGAGGGAGACTTGTGCATTCTGGGGAGCAGTGTACTGCATTAGGAAATCATTCTCATTACTTGGTGTTTCCCAGACTTCTTCAGGAGCGTCAGGGCTTGTGAACGTCATATTGTCTTCAAAATGGTTGTCCCATCCAGTTGGGGTGATGTTTTCATTAGCGATCTGCGAGCTCAGGGGAGCGGAATACTTCACCATAAAGTCATACTTGCCACTTGGTTCTCCCAAAGTATCCCAAACTTCTTTTGGACTAGGTGGGCTTTGGTATTGCTCAGTAATGGAACTTGTGAAACTTTTGCAATCTTCAAACTGATCACCCCATCCAGTTGGGACGATGTCTTCAATGGCAATAAAAGAACTCTGAGGTGCAGTGTACTTTACTAGAAAATCATACCCGCTGCTTGATTCTCCCAAAGTATCCCAAACTTCCATGGAAACAGGTGGAACTTCATTTGGATATTGCTGAATAATATGGTTCAAGATCATTCCATCGTCTTCAATAGCATTCACTCCTTGGCTGATGAAATGTGACATTAATCCTCCAGAACGAGGACTTTGATCGTTCTTTTGAGTTCCATTAGCATAGCCCAGACCTAGCTTATCGAACTTGTAAGGTACATCGAGGAGCTGTCCCCGTACTGTGCAACCACCTTCTTCGATCACAACTTTGGCGTCTTTGAGAGAAGCCATAGTTGGAGTTATTTTTGTAGCAGGAGTAGTAGAAATATGTTTGGCAGTAGAGACATCTGGAGGGACCACCTCAAAAGATTGGCAGGGAGTTTCGATGAATTCTCCATCCATCTCAACATACTTGGAGTTGCTCAGGTGGCTAACCACATATTCTTCTTCGCCATAAACTGTGACGACCTTACCTTTTACCGGATACTTTAACTTCTGATGCAGGGTAGAAGTTACAGCATTTGCCCCATGTATCCAAGGGTGTCCTAGTAAACAGGAATATGCTGGGTGAATTTCCATTACATAAAAGGTAGAATCAAAGATCTGAGAACCCACTCTGATTGGGAGCTTCACTTTTCCGTACACTCTTCTTGTTGACCCGTCGAAGGCTCTTACCACAACATCGCTTGGTTGTAACACAACTCTTTCGAAGTCAAGTTTTTCCAGTACTGCTTTTGGTAACACGTTCAAAGAGGAACCGTTGTCTACCAGTACATGAGACAGAGTAGTGCCGTTACATTCAATAGAGATGTGTAGGGCTTTATTGTGATTTTTCCCAACAGGGGTTAAATCAGCATCAGAGAAACCGAGACCATTATTCACTGTTAGATTGGCAACACAATTTTCGAATTGATCGACTGAAATCTCCTGTGGTACATGGGCAGCTTTCAGGAACTTCATCAGGGCCTTGGCATGAGCTTCTGAATACTTTAGCAGAGACAACATTGAGATTTTTGAAGCAGTGTGCCCCAATTGTTCGACAATATTGTAATCACTTTTGCAGATGATTTTCAATATTTCCTCCATTTCTTGCTTCGACGGATCTTCAACAGTGACTTCCACCGGTACTTGAACTGGTTCAACTAGTGGCTCTTTGCCTCGAGCGTTGATATCTTGATTAGGAACTGGGACCTGGACTGGATTAGCAGCAACATTTGGAGAAATTTCTGGTGAAAAGATCCTTCCACTTCTCGTAATCTTACTAGTACCCACAATATTATCAACAGTTAGAGTAGTAAAATTCATGGCTTCTTCAGTCGAGGTGTCTTGCTTAACTCCATGAACATAAACATTAGTGTCATAACTCCACGGGACAGCTTTGTCTGAGGAGTATGGAAATGGAGTCGGGCTGGTAATGATTACCGATGCCACTTTGGGTGCAGCAGAAATTTTGAAAGGGGTTTTGGTAGGGGTTTTCAATGGTATGTTAGAAACCACTGAGACGTCCTTTATTCTCATCCCATTTGCAAAAACTTCGCATAAATCGTCCATAAAAGGGAGCCCCTCAAATATAATGACACGGTGATCCATCCACTTTTGAATTCCTATTTTCAGATTCTCACAACCATTGGGTAGGTGTGCACAATAAAAGCAATCAGGGTCACAACCTAGAAAGAAACCAGCTCGGATTAGCTTTCTTTTGACTTCAAGGAGCGGAGTTGACAATTCTCTCACATCATAGATGTAAACAGTGTCTATGATAGCATTAACGATCTTGTCGTGCTTTGGTATAGGTGCTGTGATGACATTTGGAGTCTTTGGAGGATCGAATTCAATTTCCCCAGCATCTATCATGTCTTTTATTTTATTTTTCAGGGCCCAACAGTGATCTGCGTCATGTCCTGGACAGTTAGAATGGTATGCACATGTTGCATCGGGGCGATAACTCGGAGAGGAAGTGTTGACATTCTTTGGAGGATCTTTCAATGTAATCAGATTTGCTTTTAACAAATGCTGCAATGCTTGAGAGATTGGCATATTGATTCTGGTGAAATTTCTTCTTGGTGCATCTGGTCGACGCGTATACTTCGGCGGTTGATCTTTTTGAGGTGCAGATGCAGAGATCAGAAAAGCCCCTACAGATTGGTGATGCTCACTTTTGCGACTTTTCTGACTGTGCATTGTATTGACTTCATTTCTCCCACTGATGGGCCTCTTTGTAGTACCAGAGGAGGAGCCTATTTGAATTTTTCCATTTTGAATACCGCTTTCGACACGCTCTCCAGTTAATATCAGGTCAGTGAAACCTGATGATGAGCTTCCCAGTAAATGACTGTAGAAAGGGCTAGTTAAAGTGCCCATGAACATGTCGACCAGCTCGCGATCAGATAAGGGTGGTTGAACCCTTCCAGCTAGATCTCTCCACTTTTGTGCATACCCTTTGAAACTTTCTTTTGGTGCCATAGACATGCCCCGTAGTTGAGTACGGGTTGGTGCAAGGTCAGCGTTGTATTGATACTGTTTGTAGAAAGCAGCGGCCAAATCTTCCAAGGTGTGAACTTTTGTACTTTCTAGTTGGTAGTACCACTCGAGTTGTGTACCCGACAGACTTTCCTGGAAGAAATGAATCCACAATTTGTTATCTACTGTATGAGGTAGTATCTTCCTCACATAGGATTTCAGATGTAGTTTTGGGCAAGAAACTCTATCATACTTTGCAAAGACAGGAACTTTGAACTTTGGAGGGATAACAATATCTGAGACTAGCCCAAGATCATTGAAGTCTAAACCAGGTATTTTTTGTATCTCCATAGCTTTCATGCGTTCTTCCAATAGCTGGTATTTGTCATCACCCTGCTCGTCTTCGGAATTATCATCTTCTTCGTTAGAAGAGAGAGAGGGTTTGGCAGAACCCTGGTTGCTGTGATTGTCTTCTTGATCACCTTCACCGACTATTTTAGGGATCGGTGCCTTTTTGGACCTCTTGACTGGGATTTTGACCTTTCTTGTCAGGTGACTTAAACCTACAGATCCTTTGGGCTTCTTTTTCTTTTTGATTATCAGGGCTTTCAGTTCTTGTTGCCCCTTTGCTAGCTCAAGAATTGCTATCTGAACTTGGGCGTTCTGTGCTTCGAGATTCTTGATGCTTGTTTCGGAATCCATCCCTTCTAACTGAAATAAACAGCGAGGAGATGAGAAACCTGTCATGTGAACCTGTTATGCAATGTTTATGAATGAAATGCATATGCAATGTTTTCAAGGATCTTAGAATTTAGATTTCTTTAAAAAGAGAAACAAACATTTATTAGTCAAACAATTTATTTCTTTTTCTTTTTTCTTTTTTTTCTTTTCTCTTTTTTTTTATTTGCCTCTTTCGGGCTTACAAGATAAAATAAAGAAAATAAAGGATTCCTCAAGCCTCCCATGAACACTTTCTCTTCGCACCCAGGAACGTGTTGATCTGTTGTTCTTCCTGGAGTTATCTGGTGAGCTCCAACACTTTCCTCTCATAGTCTTGACAGTGTGCTTTGAAGGTGTCTCTTTCTTCTCTTAGTTGAACCCAAGATTTCTGCAGCTCTTCCAGGTCAGTCGGCATTTCCGGATGTAGAACAACTCGAGGTTCGTCCCCTTCGACTTCTGGCTCAATAGTCACAGGTAAAATAGCGGGATATGGCATGATGAACTTCTGAGCATGAGCACGCACCCATTTGAGGTAAGGCTCCATAGGAATAGAGTTCCATTGTCCTAAAGTTTTGCTTTCTACTTTGTAGACACTACCCCATGCATGTATAAACCTTCGTCGATGTCTTTGGGAATCATCTTCGTAGTCGAACACAATGCCACGGATAATCATGTCATGAGGACCGTTTCTTCGTGCATATCCAAATTGGCGCAAAGCTAAAGAGGGGTTGTAAGTGATGCCTCCCCGGATGCCAAGGAGTGGCACATTAGGGTACTCTCCACAATGGTCAATGATAGTGATGTCTCTTTGAAAGAAGTTGTTCCACCTGATATCTGAATGAGACAAAGACATAATCCTGCGAGACCATTGCATTCTTTGTTCATTTCTCAACACTGATCGGGGAAGGTGTAATGTAAACCATCTAGCCAGTAGTGGTACATAACACATAAGAGTTCCTCGTTTCTTCATAGTACGAGTGTGTAAAGAATGTAGTATGTCTCCCAGCAAAGTAGGTACCGGATTACGGGTTAAGAAAATGTTGATAATGTGCACACTTATGAACTGGTCGGGATTAGGGAATAAAACCAACCCATAGATCAAAAGAGCCACAACTTCCTCAAAAGCTAGGTAACTTAGCAAGCAAACCCTGGACTCCATTCTTTTTAGTAGTAATCGAGCCTTTTCCATTAAGAACTTAGCAAGAAAACCCTGGACTCCATTCTTTGTTTCCCAATTGGACTCAATTTCTGACTTTCGCAAATGTAAGGCAGCAGCAATGATTTCAGGTTTTGGAATCTTTTCTAAACCAGTGAAAGGTAATTGATCTCAAACAGGTAACCCAATTAGCTCAGAAAACTCTTCCAATGTGGGTACTAACTGGTAATCAGGAAATGTAAAACAATGATGTTCAGGATCAAAGAATTGGAACAGGACCCGTATCATGTCTTCTTCAAATTTTGAGGTAACCAAATGGAGTAGGTGCCCGTGCTTTTCAGTGAATCGAGCATTTCTGGGAAATTCTGATATTAAGTCCTTAAGTTCAGATGGTACTGTTGAAATGTTGATCCGGATATAATCTCTGGTAGCGGGAGCCATTACCTGCAATAACAGAACAAAGGTAAACTCTTCGATCCTTGAAATGATTAGTGAGAAAATGATGTGTTTATGATGCTTATGAGGTCATGATGTCAAACATGTGGCAAACACAAACAAATCAAACAAATAGCCTTAGGTTTAAAGGCTTGCACGAGGTTGATAGGTGATACCCTCCCCACTGAAGTTGAGTTGGTTAAAACCTGTCTTAAAATAGTATTCGGGTTCTATGATCCTTGGAGACAACATCTCAATACGGCGCTCGGACGGCCGATCAAAATATCCCTCGAGGATAACTAACTTCGATCAATTTCAAAGCTAGTCACTTAATAGGCCACAAGTCAAGTTCAACTAAAGGTTCTAAGATAAATTAGTGTTTAATGACATTTCGGAAGCCTAACATACTCCTTGATCGTTTTCAAGGGATATCAGTACAGACCAAAGTGCCGCACTAACGGTGACCACCAGATTAACCGTATCGGTACATGCCGTACAGTTTCCTTGGTCTATTGTCACATACTTAAGGTATCTCGAGATTCGGGTTAGAATCTTTCACACAAGCAAATATCGAAACAAACCTTTGAAAAAAAGAACAATCAAGACAAGCAATTGAAAACATCGAAGTGATCTAAACTCTAAGGTAACCCCTTTTGAAAACATTTTGTTTTTAGAAAGTAGTCCCCAGCAGAGTCGCCAGTTCTGTCGCCCTCGGTTTTTTCTATCTCTCATGTGAGAGAAATACGAACTGACTCTTCTTTTGTTTTTGAGTTTTGAAAATCAGAGAGTCGCCACCGACTTTTATTTTATCCAATTAAGGAAAGGTTTATAAAAGAAACAGAAAAAGACCTTTAAGAGATTTTGGGTTCGGGGGTAGGTTATACAAAGGGAAGGTATTAGCACCCCTTTGTATCCATGGTTATCCATGGGCTCTTAATTGCTTAGCTCACTTGTTTTGAATCATTTGTCTTGCTTTGAAATGCTTGTATGTGGTGAAGGATAGAAAAACACTTAGAAAGGGGGGGATTGAATAAGTGTGACTTTAAATCTTGGACGATAAAAATAAATTGCACAATTATTTTTATCGTGGTTCGCTGTTAACGAAGCTACTCCAGTCCACCCCCGCAGAGATGATTTACCTCAACCTGAGGATTTAATCCACTAATCGCACGGATTACAATGGTTTTCCACTTAGTCCACGACCAAGTCTTCTAGAGTATTCTGATCACAACTTGATCACTCCAGGAACAACTGCTTAGACAACTTCTAAGACTTTTCTAGAGTCTACTGATCAACCTGATCACTCTAGTTACAAACTACTCAGCCAACTGCTAAGACTTCCTAGAGTATACTGATCACACGATCACTCTAGTTCCTTACAACTTAATGTAATCTATTCATAAGTTTACAAATGCTTCTTAAAAGCTATAATCACAAACTGTGATATTTCTCTTATCGTTTAAGCTTAATCTCACTAAGATATTACAACAGCAATGTAGTGAGTTGATGAAGATTCTGAGCTTTGATTGAATAGCGTTTCAGCAAGTTTATTTTCGTTCAGAGTTGTTAAGAATTGGTAATAATTGGTAACCTTGCTTCTCATCAGAACTTCATATTTATAGGCGTTGAGAAGATGACCGTTGAGTGCATTTAATGCTTTGCGTGTTCCGTACAGCATTGCATTTAATGTTATACGCTTTTGTCAACTACCTCGAGCCTTGTTCACGCTGTGTCTACTGACGTTGCCTTTAGTAGCTTTAACGTTCCTTTTGTCAGTCAGCGTAGTCTGCCACCTGTACTTCCTTCTGATCTGATGTTTGTGAATACGACGTTTGAATATCATCAGAGTCAAAACAGCTTGGTGCATAGCATCTTCTGATCTTCTGATCTTGAAGTGCTTCTGTTGCGTGATACCATCTTCTGATCTTCAGTGCTTCTGATCTCATGTTCTTCTGATGCTTCCATAGACCCATGTTCTGATTCTGCTTCGACCATCTTCTGATGTCTTGCCAGACCATGTTCTGATGTTGCATGCTGAACCATTTGAGACACAACTTCTGAGCGCTGAATTATGCGTACTCTTTATATATATTTCCTGAAAGGGAAATTGCATTGGATTAGAGTACCATATTATCTTAAGCAAAATTCATATTATTGTTATCATCAAAACTAAGATAATTGATAAGAACAAATCTTGTTCTAACAATCTCCCCCTTTTTGATGATGACAAAAACATATATAAATGATATGAATTTGCGATCAGAAAGAGTAGACGGTAAAAGACAAATTACACAGCTATAGCATAAGCATATGAATATGTCTCCCCCTGAGATTAACAATCTCCCCCTGAGATAAATAATCTCCCCCTGAAATAAATACTCGAAGAACTTTGATAAAAGACTTCCCTGATTATTTCGGTAGAGACGATCATATAAGCTTCTGCCTTCAGAGAATTCATAGCTTCTGACTTCTGCTTCCATTGGACAGCTTCAGAACTTGAATTTCTTTAGATCCTTAGAACACTCACAGCTTCTGATTCCTGCTTCCATCGTGGACAGCTTCAGAACTTGAATTTCTTTGATCTTCAGAACATTCACAGCTTCCGACTTCTGCTTCCATTCAGGACAGCTTCAGAACTTGAATTTCTTTGATCTTCAGAACATTCACAGCTTCTGATTTCTGCTTCCCTCGGATAGCTTCAGAACTTTGAATGTCTACCAATCATCACTTCATGCTAGATTTGTATCAGAACATTGTTGAATGTACCAGAGCATCATCAGAGCATCTCTACATCCTGAAATGTTACAGAACAAAAACTAAACGACAAAAGTCAGCATGAACGAGTTAGAACATAAAATGTATGTTTGAACACATTATATGTATCAGAGCCATATAGGCTGATATAATGTATCAGAGCAAATAATGTATCAGAGCCATAACATTATATGTATCAGAGCAAATAGAATTTTGTCAGAACAGGATAGACAATGATAATCAAATTCTATTATCAGTGCTTCTGATTCATTCTTCTTTCTTGCTTCTGATCTCTGAAGCTTGACAGCACTCAGCTTGCTTCAGTTTCCAAGAGCTTATTCCTTTTACAGAATAACGCTTCTTATGGTTTTGCTTCTAGTGTTTGCTTCTGAAGATTCACTTCACTTCTCTGTACCTGCAAAACACTTAAACCATATAGAACTTGCAGTTCTTGTTAGTGAATGCAACTGATTAAATCAAATCATTTATCACAGTATTTCTCCCCCTTTTTGTCATATCATCAAAAAATAGAAAAGATTCAGATGAATAAAACAGAACACATGGAGGGAGAAGATGATTTCATTAATGTTCAACCATTGGGTACAGAAGTACAAAATGAAAAGATCAGATGCACAGAAACAAAACAGATGCAAAGAAAGGAAAGAAACAGCATAGACTCAATCTAAGATGGCCCTAGTCTTGACAAGATCTTGGCCAGCATCTCTTTCATCTCGTTGTTGTGTCCTTCTTGCCTCTCAATGAAAGCATCATACTTGTCATTGCGTGAGCTTTGCTCATCCTGTCTCCTCTGAATTTCTTCTAGCGTTTTTGAAAGACGAGAAGGTTCATCAGAAGAAGCTTCACAGCTTTGATCCACAGGAATGACAACTTGATCTTCAGCATCTGCTTCTTGCATAGAAGCATTTCCATACTCTGCAGCAGGAATTTCAGAGTCTCCATTCTCTAGTGCCTGAAGAATGGCAGCAAGATTCCTGGGAGCAGAAGGACCTTCAACTTCTGGTGGGTAAACAACTTCTGGGATGACCAAGTTTGGATCTTTCTCAGACGGGTTTTCCCTCAGATAGTCAAAGAGAGTCTTGAAGTCTCCTAGCAGAACAGGATACTCAGGAATCCAGATAACCATGTCCCTGCATGGGTTTGCTTCCATTGCAGCAGCCAGTCTCAACTGTTCCATCTCATCCACAAAGGGCTTCTCCTCAGCAGCAACACAATTTCTGAGAGGATGGTAGTATATACCATTATCTCCCATCATGCTCATTTCAAACTCAGCCTGCATAGACTTAGCAAACTCCTTTCCAAGTGTAGCATTAGATGTTCCAAAAATAATATCATCTACATATATTTGACAGATTAAAAAATCCTTTTCAAAGGTTTTACAAAAGAGAGTAGTGTCCACTTTTCCTCTAGTGAAACCATTATCCAGAAGGAAAGAACTTAAGCGTTCATACCAAGCTCTGGGAGCCTGTTTCAATCCATACAATGATTTCTTAAGTTTAAAAACATGATTAGGAGACATAGAGTCTTCAAAACCAGGAGGTTGATGGACATAAACTTCTTCATCTATGTAACCATTTAAGAAGGCACTCTTAACATCCATTTGATAGAGAGTGATGTTATGTTGAGTGGCAAAAGAAATTAATAAACGAATAGATTCTAACCTGGCCACTGGTGCAAAGGTTTCTGTATAATCAATCCCTTCTTGCTGACTATAACCCTGAGCCACCAGTCTGGCTTTGTTCCTTACCACTTCACCTTTCTCACTGAGCTTGTTTCTGAAGACCCATTTTGTACCAATTATATTGAATCCATCTGGTCTAGGAACAAGATCCCAAACATCATTCCTTGTAAACTGATTCAGTTCTTCTTGCATAGCAATTATCCAGTCTGGATCTTCTAGAGCATGATCAACAGAAGTTGGCTCGATCAAAGATACAAGACCTAATTGACAGTCTGCATTGTTCTTAAGGAATGCTCTTGTTCTGATTGGATCATCCTTCTTTCCAAGAATGACATCTTCTGAATGACCAGAGATGAGTCTGGATGATCTTCTGACAGATGGTTCTTCAGAAATACTTAGATCCTCCAGAGAAGCTGATACTTGATCTTCAGATTCTTTGCTTCTGAGAAGCTCTGCTTCTGATGCATTGCTTCTTGGCTCAACAACTTCTGATATGTCAATATCATAACCTGCAAAATTATCAACCTGCTTTGGTTTTTCAGAACCAAGCTTATCATCAAACCTGATATTGATTGATTCTTCCACAATCAATGTTTCAGTATTGTATACTCTGTAGCCTTTTGAGCGTTCAGAATATCCAAGAAGAAAACATTTTTGAGCTTTGGAATCAAACTTACCAAGACGATCTTTAGTGTCCAGAATAAAACATACACATCCAAAAGGATGGAAATATGAAATGTTGGGCCTTTTATTCTTCCACAATTCATAGGGAGTCTTATTTAGAATAGGTCTGATAGAGATTCTATTCTGAATATAGCATGCAGTGTTTATTGCTTCTGCCCAGAAATGCTTAGCCATATTGGTTTCATTGATCATGGTTCTGGCCATTTCTTGCAGAGTCCTATTCTTTCGTTCTACAACCCCATTTTGCTGTGGAGTTCTAGGACAAGAGAAATCATGGGCAATACCATTTTCTTTGAAGAACTCTTCAAAGGATCTGTTCTCAAATTCACCACCATGATCACTTCTGACCTTTATGATTTTACACTCTTTTTCAGATTGAATCTGAATGCAGAAATCAAAGAACACTGAATGAGTCTCATCCTTGTGTTTCAAGAATTTTACCCACGTCCAGCGACTATAATCATCTACGATGACTAATCCATATTTCTTTCCTCTGACAGATGCTGTTTTGACTGGTCCAAACAGATCAATGTGCAAGAGTTCTAATGGCCTTGAGGTAGAAACAACATTCTTAGACTTGAATGCAGGTTTGGAGAACTTGCCCTTCTGACATGCTTCACAAAGAGCATCTGATTGGAATTTCAGATTAGGGAGTCCTCTGACAAGATTCAGTTTGTTAATCTGAGAGATCTTTCTCAAACTAGCATGACCTAATCTCCTGTGCCAGACCCACTGCTCTTCAGAAACAGACATAAGACAAGTCACCTTCTGACTCATAAGATCTTGCAGATCTGTCTTATAAATGTTGTTCTTCCTCTTGCCTGTAAATAGGATTGAGCCATCCTTCTGATTTACAGCCTTGCAAGACTTTTGATTGAAGATTATATCATAACCATTGTCACTTAATTGACTGATAGATAAGAGGTTATGAGTTAATCCTTCTACAAGAAGTACATTAGAAATGGAAGGAGAGTTACCAGACTTTATAGTTCCAGAGCCAATTATCTTGCCCTTCTGATCTCCTCCAAACTTGACTTCTCCTCCAGACTTAAGCACCAGGTCTTGGAACATAGACCTTCTTCCTGTCATGTGTCGTGAGCATCCAGAGTCCAGGTACCATGACATGTTGTGCTTTGTCCTTCTTGCAGCCAAGGATATCTGCAATAGGAATAATCTTATCCTTAGGTACCCACATTTTCTTGGGTCCTTTCTTGTTAGATTTTCTCAAGTTCTGATTGAACTTGGGTTTGACATTATAAGCAATAGGAGGAACAGCATGATAATTTTTAATATGAGTTTCATGATATTTCCTAGGTTGTGTCACATGCTTCTTGGTGTGTGTTATATGAAAACTTTGTGCATGTGAAGTGTGCCTAATATCATGAGAGTGGCCATACTTGAACTGATCATACAATGGCTTGTATGTGAGTTTCATTTCATCAACAGGTTCAAGTTTGTATGGGGTTTAACCCTCATAACCAATGCCAACTCTTTTGTTTCCAGATACGGCATATATCATAGAAGCTAGCTGACTTCTGCCAATACTTCTAGATAAGAACTTCCTGAAACTTAAATCATATTCTTTCAGAATATGGTTCAGACTAGGAGTGGATTTTTCTGAATTAGAAGGAGATCCAACATCATTGGATAATTTTAAAAGTTTATCTTTCAATTCAGAATTTTCCAATTCAAGCCTCTTTGTTTCAAAATCAAATAGCTTTTTCAGCTTTTTGTATTTAATACAAATCTGAGACTTGGATTCCAGAAGTTCAGTTAATCCGGAAACTAACTCATCTCTAGTAAGTTCAGAAAATACCTCTTCAGAATCTGATTCTGATGTAGATTCTGATCCGTCATCTTCTGTCGCCATCAGCGCACAGTTGGCCTGCTCATCTTCTGAATCATCTTCTGACTCATCCCAGGTTGCCATAAGACCTTTCTTCTTATGAAACTTCTTCTTGGGATTCTCCTTCTGAAGATTTGGACATTCATTCCTGAAGTGTCCTGGTTCATTGCATTCATAGCACATGACCTTCTTCTTGTCAGATCTTCTGTCATCAGAAGATTCTCCATGTTCAAATCTCTTTGAACTTCTGAAGCCTCTGAACTTCCTTTGCTTGCTCTTCCAGAGTTGATTTACCCTTCTGGAAATCATGGACAGTTCATCTTCTTCTTCAGATTCTGATTCTTCAGGATCTTCTTCTCTAGCCTGAAAAGCGTTAGTGCATTTCTTGATATTTGATTTTAATGCAATAGACTTACCTTTCTTTTGAGGCTCATTTGCGTCCAGCTCTATTTCATGACTTCTCAAGGCACTGATAAGCTCTTCCAGAGAAACTTCATTCAGATTCTTCGCAATCTTGAATGCAGTCACCATCGGACCCCATCTTCTGGGTAAGCTTCTGATGATCTTCTTTACATGATCAGCCTTGGTGTATCCTTTGTCAAGAACTCTCAATCCAGCAGTCAGAGTTTGAAATCTCGAAAACATCTTTTCAATGTCTTCATCATCCTCCATCTTGAAGGCTTCATACTTCTGGATTAAGGCTAGAGCTTTAGTCTCCTTGACTTGAGCATTTCCCTCATGAGTCATTTTCAAGGACTCATATATGTCATAGGCCGTTTCCCTGTTAGATATCTTCTCATACTCAGCATGAGAGATAGCATTCAGCAAAACAGTTCTGCATTTATGATGATTCCTGAAAAGCTTCTTTTGATCATCATTCATTTCTTGCCTTGACAGCTTTGCGCCACTGGCATTTACTGGATGTTTGTAACCATCCATCAGAAGATCCCATAGATCACCATCTAGACCCAGAAAGTAACTTTCTAGTTTATCTTTCCAGTATTCAAAGTTTTCACCATCAAATACCGGCGGTCTAGTATAACCATTGTTACCGTTGTATTGCTCAGCAGAGCCAGATGTAGATGCAGGTGGATTTGTCGGAGTTTCA
Organism: Vicia villosa; assembly: GCF_029867415.1. NCBI lineage: Eukaryota > Viridiplantae > Streptophyta > Magnoliopsida > Fabales > Fabaceae > Vicia > Vicia villosa. The sequence continues at coordinate 213,953,261 of NC_081180.1, read as the reverse complement.
CCAGCCATCTTTTAACTGAAGCGTTTTTCTCTTCCTGAATCTTTTCTAAACACGGTTAAGTGCTTGCACCTTAGAACCGGCGCTCTGATGCCAATTGAATGATAGAAAAACACTTAGAAAGGGGGGGATTGAATAAGTGTGACTTTAAATCTTGGACGATAAAAATAAATTGCACAATTATTTTTATCCTGGTTCGCTGTTAACGAAGCTACTCCAGTCCACCCCCGCAGAGATGATTTACCTCAACCTGAGGATTTAATCCACTAATCGCACGGATTACAATGGTTTTCCACTTAGTCCACGACCAAGTCTTCTAGAGTATTCTGATCACAACTTGATCACTCCAGGAACAACTGCTTAGACAACTTCTAAGACTTTTCTAGAGTCTACTGATCAACCTGATCACTCTAGTTACAAACTGCTCAGCCAACTGCTAAGACTTCCTAGAGTATACTGATCACACGATCACTCTAGTTCCTTACAACTTAATGTAATCTATTCAAGAGTTTACAAATGCTTCTTAAAAGCTATAATCACAAACTGTGATATTTCTCTTATCGTTTAAGCTTAATCTCACTAAGATATTACAACAGCAATGTAGTGAGTTGATGAAGATTCTGAGCTTTGATTGAATAGCGTTTCAGCAAGTTTATTTTCGTTCAGAGTTGTTAAGAATTGGTAATAATTGGTAACCTTGCTTCTCATCAGAACTTCATATTTATAGGCGTTGAGAAGATGACCGTTGAGTGCATTTAATGCTTTGCGTGTTCCGTACAGCATTGCATTTAATGTTATACGCTTTTGTCAACTACCTCGAGCCTTGTTCACGCTGTGTCTACTGACGTTGCCTTTAGTAGCTTTAACGTTCCTTTTGTCAGTCAGCGTAGTCTGCCACCTGTACTTCCTTCTGATCTGATGTTTGTGAATACGACGTTTGAATATCATCAGAGTCAAAACAGCTTGGTGCATAGCATCTTCTGATCTTCTGATCTTGAAGTGCTTCTGTTGCGTGATACCATCTTCTGATCTTCAGTGCTTCTGATCTCATGTTCTTCTGATGCTTCCATAGACCCATGTTCTGATTCTGCTTCGACCATCTTCTGATGTCTTGCCAGACCATGTTCTGATGTTGCATGCTGAACCATTTGAGACACAACTTCTGAGCGCTGAATTATGCGTACTCTTTATATATATTTCCTGAAAGGGAAATTGCATTGGATTAGAGTACCATATTATCTTAAGCAAAATTCATATTATTGTTATCATCAAAACTAAGATAATTGATAAGAACAAATCTTGTTCTAACATGTGGTTTTAAAATACCTTTGTAAATTGGCTTTGTAATGATCCTTGTGCGGATGTATACAAAGTGTTTTATCTTTCGAAAGATGTTTTGAAAAAAGAGCTTTAACTTCGTAATGATCCTTGTTTGGATATATACCAAGTATTGTCTTTTTTGAAAGTTTTGTTTTGAAAAACAATGATATATGAGGCATTTGTTTGTTTTGATTTGTGCAAGCAATTAGGATATCTACCCTAAGTTTATAAGGTCCTTTCCTATTTCTTTTAGAAAATTCTCCTTTACCGGATGTAAACAAAAGTTTGAATTTGTATTTGAAACAGTAGAATTTGATTTTGAAAAGAGTAACAGAGGGATTACCCTAAGAGGTGCAAGTGTGATTGTGTTTTGATTCAGATATTTTTATCTTTGAAGTTAGTGACCTAACGCTTCAGTTATTATCTTTGACATGCACGCAGTTTTATATGTACAGAAATTTAAAGTGCGGGAATGTAAAATGCGGAAAGTAAATCTACGCTATTACATCGATTGTGCGGGAAATGTAAACTACGCTATTTACATAATTTTGACAACCTATACACTTTATCTAGGGATTTAAATTGCAATAAGATAAAAGGAAGTATTTTTGGATTTCTTGTATGGTTGATTTTAATTAAAATTAATGCATAATTAATTTAATTAAAATGAGAAAAAGGTAGAAATAAAATTTAAACCTAAAAAATAAGTCTAAAATATGTTCATATTTCTTATTAATTAATTTTAAAATAAAACTAATTTTTTTGGATTTTTTGAAGTTGTTTTGAAAATTTATTAAGTTAAATTAACATATAATTATACAAATAATTACACACATAATTAAAACTTAAAGAGAAAAATATTCTAAATATGTACAAAATTAGTCTATAATATATAAACTTAATTTAAATAAAAAGAAAATATTTTTCTTGATTTTTTGATAGGTTAAAATAATTAAAAAGAAAATATATAAATATATACTAATTAATTAAACAAAATACTTTAATTATTAAGAAAAATAAAATATTTTTGTGTCAAAAATTAATAGATTATTTTATAAACCTAAAAATATTTTTATTATATTTTTTTGATTTTTTAAACTATTTTAAATTAATTTTGCAAAGTAAATAAAATAAAATGCAAAATATATAATTAATAATCTGGTGTGGTTATTGAGAGAGTCTATGGTATGGACTGGCAAGGCTAGAGCATTGGATCTTGAGTTAATGAAATCTGATGGCTGAGATCATAAGGCTCATGATATGATAGTGGAACGCAACGCATGTGATTGGTTTGAGCTTCAAAATGCACGCGCGCGCAAACCAACCAACCAGAGCAAGCCACGTCTTCGTCTTCTACCTCCAGACTCCACTTTTAACAGCGTTTTCTTCCAAAAGCGCTGTAATAGATGAGCTTCATTCCTGCAAAATAGCGAATAGGGGTAAACCTACACAAAAATATTTCGCGACCTGTTCATTCTGTTAGCCTTGATTCACTGAGTTTAAATATGCATCTTGTTTCTTCTAATTTTGCCTGAATCGAATAACCCTAAAATGGAGCTCAAGAACCCTAGAATGGCAATTTCGTGTACAGGCATCCAAACCTCAATTAAACTTCCAGAAACGATCAGTACATCAAACTAAACTCAAATATATGTCTACATCTTGTTAAACATGCATGAATGATCAGATATGAGGTGATTTATGTTTGAACAAACCGTGGCTTGTGTGGCTCGATTTGTGAGGTTTTGATGCTTAAAACTTATTTGGATAGGTTCAATGAAGTTCAGAGATGATGTTTGAATACTTAGTTTGGATTGAAACTAACTTAAACTTAAAATTCGAATTTTAAATTTTTTGCATAATTTCAAGTGTGATACAAGTGTGTTACAAGCATGGATTTGATTCTGCAATTGTGTGTCTATGTTACTGAAGTGTCCTAGTTCATTTATAAGCAATGAATAAGCTTCAAAACTAAGCTACCAAGCATTGATGATCTTTGAACTTTTGAATTCTTTAATATAAAAAAGTTTGAATTCTTTGGCCATGGCTTTGAATTCCCTTCAACCTCTTGCTCTAGGCCTGCTATGTACCTTCAACCTCTTGATGACTTTAGCTTAAGATCAAAGCTATGTATCATTATCCTTCACCATTTCTTTTTCAATTTAACTTTAAATGTAATAAAATTAAACCAAAAAAGAAATAAAAATGCTATGGGCCTTAGGTTGGTCGTGGGAGGCCCTTAGCATTGTTAGAATCATGTTTGGATCATGGAAACTTGGCCCCTTTTGGAAAAAAAACATTTTTGATCAATGTTGGTTTCATGCATTTTCCCAAATTATATCCAACTTCAACAAAGCATAAATCCCTCAATTTTTATCATATGAAGGAGTTCTTGTACTTTTTAGAAACCTCAAGATGTCCTCTACAAGCTACTTTGGAAACTTTTTTCATTTGGAGAAGTTATCATGATGTTATGGCCTTTGACAAAAAACCACTTTTTGTTGACTTTGAAAATGACCTGTAATGTCTGAGCTCATATTTTTCAAATGGTGAATCCAATGACCATGGAATCAATTGCATTTGAAAGATAATTGAATTTCCTTCAAAAAAAGCTTTGGTTGGAATTTTTTGAATGAACAAGGAGAGAGTTATGGTCAGTCAAAGTTCAGTTGACTTTTTAGGAGAAAACCCTAATTTTGAAACTTAGGGTTTTGCTGATTTTTGATCTTTTCTTGATGAATTATGATCAACCAATGATCAAATGATGAATTTTTTGACAAAATATGGATGTTGACGAAAAATTTCATTTTTGACTGTCTGTTGACTTTTTTGGTCAAACTGGTCGTCTGTTGACTGTTTGAGCTGCTGACTGTGCGTCTGAGCGAATTGAAGTTTGAAAATTTGTATGGTGGTACTTTGAGATATATGGAGGTCCATGAAATCCATTTGAGGTCTCAAAAAACTTGTTCTCCTGAAAAAAAACAAAAACCCTAGTTAGGGACTGTTTGTGTAGGAGACAGTTAAGCGTACCTGATTTTTGTGCAGTGCTGAGTCTTTGCTGATCATGTGATTATCAGAAGACTTCTAGAACAAAAATCTTGGAATTTTGAAATGCAAAAAGATTGATTTGATTGATGGTACAAAACACGGAGAATTGCACTGTCAGCGGGTTTGACTGTCAACTGGCTGTCCGGGCATTAACGTAACATTTAAAGTGAAAATTCAACAGTTAAAGTTAATTTTTTCTTTTTTTTGTTTTTTTGTTGTATTAATGGTGAAAATCTATTTACATGAGTTGTTAGAAAAACACAGACATAATAAATAAATAAAATATACCGTACGCGAACAAAATTACCGATAATAACCTTGAAAAATATTTAATGCACAGAAAAATAAATATTTAACTGGCAGAAAACACACAAAATATTATCTGGATAATTAAACTACAGTACGACAGATAGTACGACATTTAATACTGACAGTACAAATATTACATAATATAATGAACTACGACAAATAAACGGTACATTATTTGAAAGCAAAAGATACGACAAACTTTAAAAATGACGATTAAAAACCCATGCTATAAATAACAACATATAGATGATCGGGAGTGTAAGCAACCCAGGTCCGCATTTTTCAGGACTATGCAGACAGAAAAAGGACATGATCACCATCAAGACGGTGATGACCATAAGAAAACACGTATCCATCCACTTTGCCATTTTTGCCAGGGAAGAAGAGAAAATAAATATGAGGTAGAAAGTTGAGAGATGAGTTGAAATTTGATGTGAAAATTTATGGAAAAAATGAGAGGTATTTATAGAATGAAAAGAAGGATAGAGACGTTGGGGAATGAAGTGGTTCCGTACAAAAAAGGAAAATTTGAGTGGTAGTAGGATTTGAAAGAAAGTGTATGGTAGGATTGGAAAAAGAGAGATGTATAGAACAAAGTTAGGATTTGATTTTGAAAGAAAGAGATTTGAAAAGAATGGAAAAGATTTTGAAAATAATAGAATATAGTACAAAAATTAGTGGGAAACAAAAAACTAATAATAATTTACTCGTTACCAGTACAATCTGAATCCCCGGAATCTGCGCCTGCAAAATTTTATTCTGTACCAATTGCGTCAGTACTATTTATCTGCAAATAAATCTCAAATAAATAGTGTGTGTGAAGTGATAAACAGTAATTGGCGTTTGTGTAAGAATAAATTCAACAGCGATCCAAAATACCGTATAATAAAAATTCTAAAAACCGAGTATTCATAAAATCAGGATATTTATGAAATAAAATCCAAGATTATATGAAACTCTCAATTTTTAGACAGAAGTCTGTTGCCTTCTTTTTTTGAAAATGATGCGGGCAAATTTTGGGGTATAACAGTAACGCAGTAACATACAGATAGCTACGACAACAAAGGAACACGTGGACAAGAAAAGAAAATACAATTTCAGCCTATAAAGTGCAAAAGTTCAAAATCAAAAGAAAAACCGTTACAGACATCATCATCAGCAAAACGGTTGCAAAAAGTTAATGGAACAACTCCCAAGGTTGATTGAAGAAACAAGCGACATGCAACGCGTTTAAAAAGACAAGCTTAATCAAGGAAACACGCTACTAACTGTCATCATCGTGCTAAGGATAAGATTCTGCCTAGAACAACACTTGTCATTCATGATTCATTGAGACAAAGCATTCAAAGCAATCTTCAAACAAATATCAACGGCTAGATTCCAACAGTAACTCATCAAGCTATATATAGATGAAACTTCAAACTTGAGAGTGTGTCCATTGTACACCAAAAGTGTCAATAGTGCACCCAGTGGTGCATCCAGAGTGTGTATCAATGGCGTGACTACAGAATGCAACAAAAGAGAGATCTTGAGAGAAAATTTGTAAAGAGCAGCTGAGCATGAGAGCATAAAAGAAAAATGTGAAACCATGCTTCAGAAGTTACACAAGAGGCGACACATACTCAATATCCTTCAATGGAGTTTTAATAAATCCACTAATACTTGATCAGTTCATATATTGCTCACATTGAATGACTAGAGAAACAACATACACTGAGTTGCTGCTCAAGAGTGTTTCATGTTTGCTTATGAATATTAAATGTGTTATCAGCTGTAACAAGCTTCACGATTGTTGCACCCCAAAATTTTCCCATCTAATTTTATTTCTATTGGGCTTATGGTTTCTCGTTCATTTGCATTCGCATTAGGTCATCTAACATAACTCATGCATTCATTAACCAATAACTTGGCACAAGGTAAATTATTCCCTCAAAGATGGTATCTGGTGCTTAATCAAGGTCAGGGTTGGTTAGGTCTTTTGGGAACAATGCATTTATGTGGATTTCTTGAAGTACGACGTATTCGTTGTCTGTCATACAAGTTTTAATATGGATTTGGAATGCAAGTTTGAAGTTGGTTTAAATTCAAAATTTGTTCAAAAGGATAGAAATCCCGATGATACAAGGCTTAGAACATTCATGAGATTCATTGGTTTACAAGCTACAACAAGTACAAAAAAAAAAAATCAACATATTTATGAGGAAGTTCACCTTTCATTATCATTGGTCAAAATTCCATTCATTTCAAATACAACAAATTATGCCAAAAAAATACAAGAGTTGACTAAAGTCAACAGTTGACTTTTGGTCAACTGTTGACCATTGACTTTGACCAGAACCGAAGACCATTGACCTTCTACAATTGACCTCCTAAAACTTGTCGCTTTTTAATTCTTCAATCAACCCATTTCCTTTTAATCTTCATTTTGCTCCATGTCCAACAAAGCTTCTAAGAGTTCCAAGCATGACCGGATTCCCTTCGTGGCCTCAATCAGCCTGCATAACTTTGGTCCATTTCTAAAACTTCACTTACATCAAGTCATGATAGCCCTGTAGAAAATACACCAAGGATATTACACACAGGTTACAAAACAAATTGATCCACATGCCATACCTACAATTAAGAGTCTAACAGAGCCCTAACCTCCCTTATAGCTAACTGTCAAAACCAATCACTCACGAATTTTATAACTAACCTGTAAACTCCATAACAGAATCTGTAACTACCTCATAACAGAATTCAGTCTGAAATAACCTCTAACCAAAACCAACTAACAGCATCCTAACCGATTTCTAACAGTCTTTAAACAAAAAAAATCAGTTACACAGGGATTCAACTGAAACAGAAACAGAACTAACAGAAAAATCAGAGAGAACTCACCTCTATATATCATCAGCATCATTCACATTTGAGAGGCTCCACCATTTTTCCAAGTTCACTCTCATCTTCATCTTCACAACCTTCACACACTCTTCAGTTCTCTCTAACCCCTCGATTCCCCATTCATCCTCTCTTCATCTTCACTCTCCACATTCATCAACATACAATCTCTGCAAATCACCATCACCACAATCACCTTCAATCTTCAACTCTCTCCTTCAATCTCGCAACAAACAACAAAACAGAAGCTTAGCAAAGAAGAAGAAGAATCGTGAATAAAGAACAAAAATAGAGAGAAGCGAAGAACCAAGATTTCACCGGTAAGAAGTTTGCTTGAGATCAATTCTTCGAACTACCTCCATCATTCATCTTCAACAACTACTCAGCCTTCATCTTCCTCGACCGATTCATCATCATCTTCACAACCAACGCCATCTCCAAATCTCCATCTTCTCTACACGATCTCCTTCACCTTCAGATATTCGCATCACCTTCGGGCACGAGAACCACACGCCTCCGACGCAAGAACATGAATCGGAAGCTCGGAGAAGATAACGAGGGATGAACGGATAGGGCCAGAGGGAGCGAGCTTTGTTGTTCGCCGGAGACGAATTGAAAGGGCGGCCAGAGATGAGGAGGAACTATCGGCGCCGTTTCTCCGTTCACAAAGGAAAAGCTGAGCTCGGAATATGAATCGACGCATCGCAGGTAACCCTAATTCCCAAATTCCTATTTCTTTTATTTCTATTAATTTGTTTTATCTTTATTAAAATCTTAATAAAAAAATCTGAGTAACATGATGCTGGATTAAGACTATAACATTGGGCCACGATTGCCATCACACCCCCTATGTGGCCCATACTTTTTTAACAATTCAGAGACCAAGACAAAAATATACACTTCTTGGGCCTGATTCTTGTTCGCACCCCCTCTGGGCCCATATAACCTTTTTGTCATAGAAAAATCTGTAACAAAAACAATTCTCTTGGGCCAAACCTGGGCCCTGCGCCCTTTGCTAACTACACCATAATCTCGGTATTACACCCCCTGTTCATTGTTAGAATTAAGTTTTATTTAGTTTTTCTTCATTTTTTTTAGGTAATAAATAGACTTAATAAAATACCATAAGATTACTAATCCTCTTTTAGGCTTTAATTCTCATTTTGACATAGAAAATAATCAATAGAAAATATTAGTTTTAGGCTATTTGTTTTAGTCTCTTACTTGATTTGTAATTCAATTCCTCTCATAAAAATCAATTTAAAAATAGTAGTATCTTTAGGCCACTTTTGTACTATATTTTTTGGCTTGTTGCTTCGTGCTTGTGTATAATTTGGTACCATTATATCATTCTCAATTTTGCTCATGTATCTTACTTATGACTTCTAATTGTGACTTTATTTTCATGTCTCTTTAATTCCTAACTTTAGGTAGAAACCATGACAACATTAGAACTTAGAAGTTCCCATCATAACATTAGGCTAGTTATTCATTTTAGGCTAGTTTTCATTTCCTTTTTCTTTTCAACATTAAAACATTAACAAATAGAGATGTGAATCACATTAAGAAAGTGATAGAGAAATCAGTGGGATTCATTCCCTAATCTGTTTCTCAATCACTTAGTGGCATAGAAATGAGTGGGATTCATTCCCTAATCTGTTTCTCGGTCACTACTTAATGGGAGAGAAATGAGTGGGATTCATTCCCTAATCTGTTTCTCGAACATTAATTAATGGGAGAGAAATGAGTGAGATTCATTCCCTAATCTGTTTCTCGAACATTACATAATGGGGTAGAAGTGAGTGGGATTCATTCCCTAATCTGCTTCTTGATCATTATACATTTTTATGTGATTCGAATCGCAAAGTAAATTCCCTTAAAAAACACTCAACCAAAAACACTTAAAACACTTAATAAAGGCTCAGATCTAAACAAAGTAAGGAAGTGATGCGAAGCCTTGTATTGGGTTTTGTTCATCATGGAATTACATCTAAAAGACACAAACCAAGTTTCTCTCTTCTTTCTCTTGCCTCCGAGGCATTCTTTCTCTTGCCTTCAGGGCATTCTTTCTCCTAATCGGACACGTTATTTCCGCTCCATTCCTAGCTTAAGACTCCAGAGGTCGAGCAGCGGAGTGCGAATGTAACTTCGTCCACTAAAAAACACAAAAACAAACAAAACTAAAGAGCCGAACTACGGCGCTCTGATTCCTAAAAAGGATACGTAGGCATTGGGTCGCGGGGCCTAAGCGAGCACAACTATTTATAAACCTTATTTTCCCCATGTTTCTTTTCTTTCATTTGCATGCATTCCCTTAGTGATTAATCTTTAGATTTACACACCCTTAGAATAGAACAAACATAAGTGGAACCTGTGGAGTACCACAGACGTGAGGGGTGCTAATACCTTCCCCTTGCGTAACCGACTTCTTACCTGATCTCTGGTCGCAAGACCTTTTCTTATCCTTTCTTTATTCCAGGTTTTCTGATATTCCTTTCCCTCGATGGGATAAATATATTAGTGGCGACTCTGTTCACATTTCGCGAGCGTGCGACAGCTGGCGACTTCACTGGGGATGTGATAGACCTGTGCTGGTCCATTCTTAGCGAGTCGATCCTAGCCTTTGTTTGTTTGTTTATTGGGTGTGCTTATATATTGTCTATGCTTCGCTTCATTTATTTTATGCTTGCATATCATGACTATTCACTGTCTGTATATCATGTTTACTTTCTCGCATTCTGGACTATATTATGGGTCCCCGTGGGGACCATATATTTTCCCTGTTTGCAGGTTGGGTGGGATGTTCTATGAGGTAAAAGGCCCAATACCCAGGCCAGAGTGATACTTAGGCTACCTAGGATAGAGTCGATAGTCATGACGCCAACAGAATGTCAGGTTCTGTTGATTGCGATCATGAGACCCACGACCAGTTGAGGTTCAAATGGGATACCATTGTTGGCATGTATTTGCAACAATGATGGTATCTCAGGAGAACTGTTAACATTGGAGACCTTTTAACCTACCTTATACTAGATCCTACCTGTGAGAGGGGTTGGGAAATTTTGTTTTGCAGGAAAACATGCCTACATCCCACCCTATGCCCATTCATACTATCTATCATAATCAACGTCGAACCTCTGAATCTGGAAGGTTCGACCTTATTTGACTTATGCAAAGGTTATCTATCCTGAATCAACGTTGAACCTCTGAATCTGGAGGATTCGACCATCTTTGACTTATACAGAAGTTCTACATCAGTTATCTATCAGAATCAATCAACGTCAAACCTCTGAACCTGGAGGGTTCGACCATCTTTGAATTATGCACCGCCTATTTATCAAGAAAACAACGTCGAACCTCTGAATCTAGAGGATTCGACCATATCTTATTGACCATGAGAAGCTGTTATCCAAGAGGCCTTGATCCTTGATCCTGATTCCTGATGCATTTGCATCATCATTAACATTTTGCATTCATGCATATGCATCCATGGTTACCAAGACTCTTACTACTCTTCCTCTCCATCAGATCATATAAGACGATTCCTCGACACGGATATTTGACAAAGGACAACAGACAAAGAATCATGGGGAAGTATAGACAAGATCAAGCTATTATCAAACAAACCCATGGGGCACCTTCCACCAGTGGAGCTTGAAGACTTTATGTTTGTCAGAGAACATTTCATTTGCATTAGAATAAGGCCAAGCTTGCCATTGTATAAAATTCTTTAGTATTTTCAATTGTATTACTTTTGTTGTTATCAAGTACTTCTCATTGTAAGAAACTCATTCTGTTTGAATAAATAAAAATAATGCAATATACATGTTTTTCTCAAGTCATTTCATCTTTGTCATTATATTCATTGATATTCAACTCATTTGACTAAAGCAACCAAAAAAGGAGAATGATTAAAATCAAAAGCACATGAACTACTAACTGTATGCTTTTGGAACAAAGATCCTGCTGACGATGTACAGGCATTGTTTCAATTCCCAAACACTGGAGTTATAAGGGAGAGAAACCTTCGTCAACCCCTTTGAGCCTAAGGAGTAGTAGTTTCTTTTTCAAAAAAATGAAAAACCCTCAATCTTAACCAGGGGCAGGGTAGTCTTCATTTAGTGCGACCGAGCACTCAACTTTCAGGTATCCCATCAGAGGATCAATCATATTCCATCTCTCACAACAAAAGAAGAAGGCAGTCACAACCTTTTCATCAAGTCAATCACAAAAGCCATACAACTTGTTCCCGAACGAGACAAAAAAGAATGAAAAGAAAGTTATGAATAAAAAAAAAGAAAAAAAAAACAATAGCCCGCTAAGTCAAAAAGAAAGGAAAGGAAAAGCTTTGAAGCAAATGACTTAGGCAAAAATTAGGGCATATCCTGCTGGACAATGAAAACCAAAATCAAAAGAAACTTTCTGTCTAGGCAAAAGTTAGGGAAAGCAAAAGAAAAGAACAAGAACAAAAATCCTCCAAGGGACAAGTTGTTATAATCATCAATGAAAGCACGAAAGGGTGGCTGCCACCTCCATCAAAGCTATAAAGGATCCTCATCCATCACAACCCTTCCTGAAAGACGAACACTCGTGTCAAACTAAGCTGAACATAGGACTGGAGGACATCACGAAGAAGGGGTGGGTTAAGTAGAACTTGAGCCTCTATCCTTCGTTTCTCAAACCGTGAACCCGACCACGTTACAACCCTCAAAAGTCCTAATTGAAGCAGGGTTCGTTCTGAAAGCATACCAACTGTAAAAGCATGTCAAAACTGACTCCTAATGTTGCTTGTCACTTGTGTTAGTATCAATACAACATTTTGACAAATAAAACTCTTCTTTGAGATTAACATGTGCATTGCATTCTCGTTATCTCTTTCAAAACAGAATTGCCTCTAACCTGAAAGTAAGTACTTGATACCAAGGAAAGTTCAACATTGAAATTCCATCGAGTAGTCTTACAAGGGCAAAGGTTGGTCATCCACTAAGCAAATATCTGAAGAATCCATTTGGTGGAATAGTTCCTTTCAATCTGAGGCATTCATTCCATGATCAATATTGGGGCAGACCATTGCGAATCTCCATGATTCTAGCATATCAGAATTCTTTCTCAAGAGCCTACAGGCTGGGGCAAGCTAGTGACAATTCATTTCTTCATCTTCAATCAAGTTTCAGATATCAAGACAGGGGTCGAGGAATCAAGCCAAACACCTTCACGAATTCTATCCTTCAAGCAACAACTTTCCTGCAAGGATACCTCCATTCACTCCTTGTATCATGGAAACAAATCATTCAATTCATAATCATACATGCATCACGTATATCATCGCATTCTCATCATTCCAAAATCCAATCATCAATAATGCAAGGGGAATCCACCCTACCTTGGTTCTCAAGCAAAATTTCAGAACTCCGCTTAATCTATTCCATACAAAGCAGAAATCCTGGTCAATCAGCACACTGCATATAGAATTCATCGCATTACGTCTCCAGAAGTGCATAAAATAAATCAAACATTTGCATGTGAAGCATAAGCCAAGTTACTCATCAGATGAGGTCCCCTACAAGTATTCAATTGATAGTCCACTGGATCACTCAGAGTTACCATTGAGGTGTCATCTTCCAAAGTCAATCATGTTCATCTTTCTTCAACTCAGAGTTGATGTTTTTGTGTTCAACCCAGAGTTGATTATCCCTTTTATCTTTAACCCTGAGTTAATTATATTTCCCACTCAACCCAGAGTTGACGGTTACCTTTTGTCTTTTTCCCACTCAACCCAGAGTTGACGGTTATTGCTTGTCTTTCCCACTCAACCCAGAGTTGACGGTTATCATTTATCTTTTCCCACTCAACCCAGAGTTGACGGTTACTCTTATTTCTTCCTCCTTTCCCACTCAACCTAGAGTTGACAGTTATCTGTTGTCCTTTCCCACTCAACCCAGAGTTGACGGTTATCTTTTCTCTTTCCCACTCAACCTAGAGTTGACGGACATTTCTTTTCTCCTTTCCCACTCAACCCAGAGTTGATGGACATTTCTTTTCTCCTTTCCCACTCAAACCAGAGTTGATGGTCCTCCTTTATTCAATCCAGAATTGATTCTTTTCCCCACTCAACCCAGAGTTGATGGTTATCTTTTATCCTTTTCCCTCTCACCCAGAGTTGACAGATATTTCTTATTGATTTCTCTTTTCCCACTCAACCCAGAGTTGACGGTTATCTTTTATCCTTTTCCCACTCAACCCATAGTTGATGGTCCTCCTTTATTCAATCCAGAATTGATTCTTTTTCCCACTCAACCCAGAGTTGACGGTTATCTTTTATCCTTTTCCCTCTCACCCAGAGTTGACGAATATTTCTTATCGATTTCTCTTTTCCCACTCAACCCAGAGTTGACGGTTATCTTTTATCCTTTTCCCACTCAACCCAGAGTTGACGATATCTCTTGTTCTTTCCCACTCAACCTAGAGTTGACGGTTATCCTTTGTTCAATTCAGAATTTGATTCCTTTTCCCACTCAACCCAGAGTTGACGGTTATCTTTTGTCTTTTCCCACTCAACCTAGAGTTGACAGTTATCTTCTGTCTTTCCATCTCAACCCAGAGTTGACGATTACCTCTTATTCAACCTAGAGTTAACTTCCATTTATTCCTCAACCCAGAGTTGACCTAATTTTCCTTCTCGACCCAGAGTCGATGTCTATTTCATATTAACCCCGAGTTAATGTGCTTCAACTCAGAATTGATATCATTTTCACTCCAGTAAATCCCATTTTTCTCGAGGCAAATTTTCAGGTTCACTTGGTATTTAATCTTCTTCTACCTTGAATGCTCGAAAGGCTAGCGCCAATCTCTCCTTCAGGTTTAAGACGATTAAATAGGGGCAGCTGTTGCACCCCAAAATTTGCCCATCTAATTTTATTTCTATTGGGCTTATGGTTTCTCGTTCATTTGCATTCGCATTAGGTCATCTAACATAACTCATGCATTCATTAACCAATAACTTGGCACAAGGTAAATTATTCCCTCAAAGATGGCATATGGCGCTTAATCAAGGTCAGGGTTGGTTAGGTCTTTTGGGAACAATGCATTTATTTGGATTTCTTGAAGTACGACGTATTCGTTGTTTGTCATACAAGATTTAATATGGATTTGGAATGCAAGTTTGAAGTTGGTTTAAATTCAAAATTTGTTCAAAAGGATAGAAATCCCGATGATACAAGGCTTAGAACATTCATGAGATTCATTGGTTTACAAGCTACAACAAGTACAAAAAAAAATCAACATATTTATGAGGAAGTTCACCTTTCATTATCATTGGTCAAAATTCCATTCATTTCAAATACAACAAATTATGCCAAAAAAAATACAAGAGTTGACTAAAGTCAACAGTTGACTTTTGGTCAACTGTTGACCATTGACTTTGACTAGAACCGAAGACCATTGACCTTCTACAATTGACCTCCTAAAACTTGTCGCTTTTTAATTCTTCAATCAACCCATTTCATTTTAATCTTCATTTTGCTCCATGTCCAACAAAGCTTCTAAGAGTTCCAAGCATGACCGGATTCCCTTCGTGGCCTCAATCAGCCTGCATAACTTTGGTCCATTTCTAAAACTTCACTTACATCAAGTCATGATAGCCCTGTAGAAAATACACCAAGGATATTACACACAGGTTACAAAACAAATTGATCCATATCCCATACCTACAATTAACTGTCTAACAGAGCCCTAACCTCCCTTATAGCTAACTGTCAAAACCAATCACTCACGAATTTTATAACTAACCTGTAAACTCCATAACAGAATCTGTAACTACCTCATAACAGAATTCAGTCTGAAATAACCTCTAACCAAAACCAACTAACAGCATCCTAACCGATTTCTAACAGTCTTTAAACAAAAAAAATCAGTTACACAAGGATTCAACTGAAACAGAAACAGAACTAACAGAAAAATCAGAGAGAACTCACCTCTATATATCCTCAGCATCATTCACATTTGAGAGGCTTCACCATTTTTCCAAGTTCACTCTCATCTTCATCTTCACAACCTTCACACACTCTTCAGTTCTCTCTAACCCCTCGATTCCCCATTCATCCTCTCTTCATCTTCACTCTCCACATTCATCAACATACAATCTCTGCAAATCACCATCACCACAATCACCTTCAATCTTCAACTCTCTCCTTCAATCTCGCAACAAACAACAAAACAGAAGCTTAGCAAAGAAGAAGAAGAATCGTGAATAAAGAACAAAAACAGAGAGAAGCGAAGAACCAAGATTTCACCGGTAAGAAGTTTGCTTGAGATCAATTCTTCGAACTACCTCCATCATTCATCTTCAACAACTACTCTGCCTTCATCTTCCTCGGTCGATTCATCATCATCTTCACAACCAACGCCATCTCCAAATCTCCATCTTCTCTACACGATCTCCTTCACCTTCAGATATTCGCATCACCTTCGGGCACGAGAACCACACGCCTCCGACGCAAGAACATGAATCGGAAGCTCGGAGAAGATAACGAGGGATGAACGGAGAGGGCCAGAGGGAGCGAGCTTTGTTGTTCGCCGGAGACGAATTGAAAGGGAGGCCAGAGATGAGGAGGAACTATCGGTGCCGTTTCTCCGTTCACAAAGGAAAAGCTGAGCTCGGAATATGAATCGGCGCATCGCAGGTAACCCTAATTCCCAAATTCCTATTTCTTTTATTTCTAATAATTTGCTTTATCTTTATTAAAATCTTAATAAAAAAATCTGAATAACATGATGCTGGATTAAGACTATAACATTGGGCCACGATTGCCATCACACCCCCGATGTGGCCCATACTTTTTTGACAATTCTGAGACCAAGACAAAAATATACACTTCTTGGGCCTGATTCCTGTTCGCACCTCCTCTGGGCCCATATAACCTTTTTGGCATAGAAAAATCTGTAACAAAAACAATTCTCTTGGGCCAGATCTGGGCCCTGCGCCCTTTGCTAACTACACCATAATCTCGGTATTACACCCCCTGTTCATTGTTAGAATTAAGTTTTATTTAGTTTTTCTTCATTTTTTTTAGGTACTAAAAAGACTTAATAAAATACCATAAGATTACTAATCCTCTTTTAGGCTTTAATGCTCATTTTGACATAGAAAATAATCAATAGAAAATATTAGTTTTAGGCTATTTGTTTTAGTCTCTTACTTGATTTGTAATTCAATTCCTCTCATAAAAATCAATATAAAAATAGTAGTATCTTTAGGCCACTTTTGTACTATATTTTTTGGCTTGTTGCTTCATGCTTGTGTATAATTTGGTACCATTATATCATTCTCAATTTTGCTCATGTATCTTACTTATGACTTTTAATTGTGACTTTATTTTCATATCTCTTTTATTCCTAACTTTAGGTAGAAACCATGACAACATTAGAACTTAGAAGTTCCCATCATAACATTAGGCTAGTTATTCATTTTAGGCTAGTTTTCATTTCCTTTTTCTTTTCAACATTAAAACATTAACAAATAGAGATGCGAATCACATTAAGAAAGTGATAGAGAAATCAGTGGGATTCATTCCCTAATCTGTTTCTCAATCACTTAGTGGCATAGAAATGAGTGGGATTCATTCCCTAATCTGTTTCTCGGTCACTACTTAATGGGAGAGAAATGAGTGGGATTCATTCCCTAATCTGTTTCTCGAACATTAATTAATGGGAGAGAAATGAGTGGGATTCATTCCCTAATCTGTTTCTCGAACATTACATAATGGGGTAGAAATGAGTGGGATTCATTCCCTAATCTGCTTCTTGATCATTATACATTTTTATGTGATTCGAATCGCAAAGTAAATTCCCTTAAAAAACACTCAACCAAAAACACTTAAAACACTTAAGAAAGGCTCAGATCTAAACAAAGTAAGGAAGTGATGCGAAGCCTTGTATTGGGTTTTGTTCATCATGGAATTACATCTAAAAGACACAAACCAAGTTTCTCTCTTCTTTCTCTTGCCTCCGAGGCATTCTTTCTCTTGCCTTCAGGGCATTCTTTCTCCTAATCGGACACGTTATTTCCGCTCCATTCCCAGCTTAAGACTCCAGAGGTCGAGCAGCGGAGTGCGAATGTAACTTCGTCCACTAAAAAACACAAAAACAAACAAAACTAAAGAGCCGAACTACGGCGCTCTGATTCCTAAAAAGGATACGTAGGCATTGGGTCGCGGGGCCTAAGCGAGCACAACTATTTATAAACCTTATTTTCCCCGTGTTTCTTTTCTTTCATTTGCATGCATTCCCTTAGTGATTAATCTTTAGATTTACACACCCTTAGAATAGAACAAACATAAGTGGATCCTGTGGAGTACCACAGACGTGAGGGGTGCTAATACCTTCCCCTTGCGTAACCGACTTCTTACCTGATCTCTGGTCGCAAGACCTTTTCTTATCCTTTCTTTATTCCAGGTTTTCTGATATTCCTTTCCCTCGATGAGATAAATATATTAGTGGCGACTCTGTTCACATTTCGCGAGCGTGCGACAACGATCAGTATTCAAGAAGAAGAAAATGAAGATCAACTGAAGAAGCAATTCAAAACAGCGCTGTTGCTCTAAATCTTCTTTCGGAAGATGAAGATCAAATCAGAAGCAATCAACAATAGAGTTGTTGCTCTAAATCAGCTTAAGAAGATTTGAAGACGAAGATCAGCTTGAAGAAGCACTCAACATATGGAGATGATGCTCTTATTCTGCTTACCACCAAGAAGAAAAGATCTCGTTCAGAAGATGCACACAAGAAGACTCCAAAGATTATTCACTCACTTAGAGTGATTACTTGTCAATGTATCATATAGTTTGTACTTAGAATATCTGCTTATTAATAAACATTGTATTGAAACCAATTTAATTTGGTGACAATGCCTTTAGCGACCAAGTAAAGGTCAGAAGCTTGAGAACACAATGATGGTGGTCATTATGGAAATTCTCTTGGAGACCAAGTGAAGGTCAGAAGTCCAAGAGTCAATGGATGTTATATTTGTGGATCAGATCACTGAACATTCCATTGTAGTTAGTCACGAGAAGTTGGCATGTGCAGGGTTACTAGATTGATGAATGTTATATCTCATTGATATCACTGAACAGTTCAGTCATCTAGGGGTTAGTCACTCGCGAGTAGCTTGTGCAGGGTTAGTCACAACAGTTGGTTATGCAGGTTGTTAGTCAGGACGGTTGATTGTGCAGGTGTAATCAAGTTTGGTTATAGTGGATTAAGTCCTCTATTGAGAGGAAAGTCACCCGAGGAGGGTGGACTGGAGGTAGCCTTATTTAGAAGGTGAACCAGGATAAAAATGAATGTGTCTTTTACTTTCTGTACAATTCATTTAACTCAGAACATTCACGCAGAATATCTTCAGAACTGTAGTGAGATAAGTCAGAAGTTCTGATGATATAAAGAAGTTAAAATGAACATCTCATTGGTTATGCAACTCCATTTCAAACATGCTTCTGCAATTTTAAAGCATATCCAGAAGATGAGATATTAAGAGAAAGAAAAGAATTTAGAGAAAGGGAATTTTAATGTGATAAAGAACACAATTCAATTCCCCCCGCCTTTCTTGTGTTTTTCTCATCCTTCAGTTAGATTTTCTTCTTTTACAATTAAAAATATAAAAATATGTTTTAATTAGATTTTTTAGACTTTTATTTTTATATTAAAAATACCAAAAATATTAGATAGATTAGTGTTTCAATCCCAAACTATAGGTCCATTGTACATAATATTATTAGGATTTAGAATACCCTCATTCATAATACAATTAGGTTTCTTTTTTCTCTTTTCAACCTTCAAAACGCGTAATAATTTCAAACTCTTAAAAAGGTAAAGAAGGGTGAGGATCCTTGCATTGAGATTTAATTCATCATTATCTGCATCAAAAAACACCCAACAAAACACATAAAACACTTAATAAATTTCAAACTCTTAAAAAGTAGAGAAAGGTGAGTATCCTTGCATTTGGATTTAATTCATCATTATCTACGTCAAAAAACACTCAACCAATTTTCTCTCTTCTTTCTCGCCTTCAGGGCTTTCTTTCCGTTAAAAGGACATGTTACTTCCTTTCGATCATAGATAGGTAGCACATAAGACTCCACCCAACGAGCAGCTGTCCTAATGCTAGAATGCGAATGTAATTTCGTCCATTAAAAACAGAAATAAACTAAAAATATTGAGCCTAGCTACGGCGCTCTGGTTCTTGAAAGGGGTACGTAGGCATTGGGTCGCGGGGCCTGAACGAGCACAATTTTGTAAATATTTCCTTCTTTTCCCCTAATTTTCTTTTCTCTTCTTTTTTACAGTTTTCCTTAGCACTAGACTTTAAACTCTTAGATAACACAACCTTAGATTAGAAGCAAGCATGAGTGGATCCTGTGTAGTACCACAAACGTGAGGGGTGCTGATACCTTCCCCTAGGGGTGATCAAAACCAAACCAACCCAATAGAAAACCTCAAACCAAACCAAACCAAACCGAAACCGCAAAAAAACGCATTTGGTTCGGATTAGTTTGGGTCATCTTTTAACAAAACCGCATGGTTCGGTTTGGTTTGCGGTTTGTATTTTAAAAACCGAACCAAACCGAATCAAAACGCATTATGTTACAACCTAACTTTTACTTAACTCACATTCAACCCAAACTTAAATCTATAATACCTTAACCTTTTGTTACGAACAATTTTCTCATCCTTACACATGATTTTAGTCCCGATCTTCTCAAATCTCTAATAGCATTATCGCGTCTTCTTTGCCACATACATCTTCCCTCTTTTTCTATAATCTATACTCTCTTGTATTCTTTCTTTTTCACCTTCTCATTTTTAGACAAATGTTCCCTATTTCAGTTTCGTTTTTATTGCACATCTTCTTCTCTAATCTCTCAACTCTTTTGTTTTTTCTTTTTCACCTTCACTAATCTCTCGTATCTTCTATTTTTTTGTTTCATTCTAATAATTTTTATATTGTTTTATACTATTATTTTATGTTTATTATTCCACTTTTGTCTAATTTAATTTTTACATATTAAATAGAAAGTTATTGTCAAAATATGACGGGTTTTGTTGTTATTTAATAGTGTATGAATGTCTCAATACAAAGTTATGTTATCATCTATATGTATTTGAATGGTTCAATAAAATATTTGTAAAAAACCGAACCAACCGCACCGAACCAAACCGCATTAGGTTAGGTTGGTTTGGTTTGGTTCGGATTTTTTTTAAAAGCCAACCGAACCAAACCAAACCGCACGATTTTTTCTCTTGCGGTTCGGATGATTTTTTTCGTCAAAACCGCCCAAACCGCACCGTGATCACCCCTACCTTCCCCTTGCGTAACCGACTTCCTTACTTGATCTTTGCTCATAAGCCCTTTTTATTATCCTTTCTTTCTTTAGGGTTTTCTCGATATTTTCCCTTTTCTACGAAGATAAATAAAGTTCGGTGGCAACTCTGTTTTTTACGAGCAAGTAGTTAGTTTTTTCGTGGGGGTGCGACAACAGGTCCCATTGGGCGTGCCAATTTGTTTACGCTAGAAACTCGTAAACAATCGCTAGTCCTCCAAAATAGTTATATTTTGGTTGCTCGCAGGATCGACTAGATTGATCCTAGGACATGGTCTAGTTTTTGAAATTTTGATGTTTGTGTTGTATACTTTCTTTGATTGTTTGTGGGTAATTTGTAAGTAAAGACAGAAAGCTTCAAAAAGGATAAAATAAATGCAGAAACATTAAAGGTCTTCATTTCGAAAGGAAAAGAATGGTGAAAAACTTTGGTGAAAATAAAGGTAAACTTGTCAAAAGACTGATAATTAATTAAAACGGTGGTAATTCTTACGTACATTTCTCGATACACTTTGATACTTTGAGTATAATTGAGGATTTGTACAGATTTGAGCACACTAAAATCTAATGCTAGTATTCAAATTTATACTAATTCGACCCTAACGACCTTTTTCTAATGGAATGCCACGTTATTCGTTTGCATGCTCCTCGATCTCTAAGGCCTCCACGTGTTTTTTTATAAGACCAATCATTTGATTTGAATCTTCTTCCGTTCGAGGCGCCAAAATCAATTAACGTGACCGTAAAAGCTTATTCTAAAAAGCTTCAAAATATTCTAAGTCTTTATCTTCATATTTGAGAATACCCTCTTCGATAGTAACTTCACAAGATAAAAACCTCTTCAAATGTTTGATATTTCTCATAGGCTTCATGAGCTAGATTTTGCATCTTTTCTTCAATAATTTTCACCTTCATATCAAGAGCCCCATGTCAAATAGTTCTTTTCTGAAATATCAAGAGCCCTAAAATCCAATTTCGTAAGATTTGACATACTTAGTTCTATCATAACAAATACGAAATACCAAGTATTATATATTATAATGAGACCATTATAATAAAGATAATATTAAATATTTATATTAAAAATAACATTTTTGTAAATTTCATTATTTAAAATAACACAATAGTAAATATAAGAATTTATAAATTCCGGTATTTTAAAATAACAACTAATAATCTAGAGTGTTGACTTTAACTGAGAAAAAAATTCTCAACTTCCTTGCTTATGAGGAAATAAAATTTCTTGTTCCATCTTAAACCAAAAATTGCAAATGAAGCCTTACAAGTTCTTCAGGAACTATACAATGTTATGTTGTTATCCTCCGGGAATGTTTTACTTTATAAATTCTTCAGGAATTATATAAATGATTTGTTTCAAACAATTATCTAAAAATTATAATTATCCTTCTGGGATGCGTTAAAATTATTTGTGTTATTCTTCTAGAATGACAATCTCTTGGCAACTTTTTAAAATTACAAAAAGTCATCACTAATAGTATATTTTTCTAATATTGAACAAAGGTTGGATAAATTATATACCTGAATAAATTAATTTTGTGCGACTTTATCATGATTATAAAACCAATCTCTATTATTACAACATATGATTCTAAAATGTTTGAAAAATTGAAACATTATTTCAATTAATTAGAATTAAACAATCAGCTGACCTACATAAAAACTTTAAATCATTGAATCAATAAAATTACTGAATATAATATGTATCAGTACAGTGAGTGTTTTTTCTTTCAGAAACATATTTCATAAATATAAAAAAACAAATCTCCTCAGGATCATCATTAAGTCATACAAATATAATTCAGTAAAACATTATTATCGTAAATAATTAAATGTTCTTAAAATATAATTTATACGAGATGGAAGCGAAAAAATCATATTTGAGAGCTTCATGTTGATAACGTATTATGAAATTATAGAAAACAATATGGAGATCAAAGAAATAGAGAGAAGGTAATATAGTATTATCTTCTTCAAAAAGTACACTTTACATTGCGATGTTGATCTTATTTATAGGACCCAAGGGAGATGAAAAATCACAACCATTAATATGAAATAGGAAGATGAAAAAGAAGAATTACGATGGACATCCACTTTTATTCATAACAAAAGTAGTTTTTTCGTACAGTTGCAGGTAAATACATTGTGATTTTTTCAAGGAGAAAACTTACCTACAATTCCTTATGTGTGGTTTATGCTATTTGTCAATGAAAATATGACAAGTGTACTATAACATCATTTAAGGAGTGAAAATCGTAGAAAATTGCACTTGTAAGAGGAAATTATATACTTAAGAAATTGTATAATTTCTAAGTATTCTCCTTTTTTTAATGACAAAATGAACATCTTTTTATAATCAATAGGTTCACTTGCTTCCCATTTCTTTAAGGAATGAACTACTCTTTGTGAGCTCACGTACTGGTTTCTTTGAAATTCTGATAAAAGTATACGCCCATGTACCGGCCAAAGCTCCTAGAATAGGTGAAACCACATAAATCCATATTCCTCTATATTCGTGGTGCATAATAGCTGGACCTAAACTTCTGACAGGATTCATTGATGCTCCTGTGATTGGTCTGTCAAATATATTTTGAATCAAAAAGTTTAACGTTTCTCAAAATAACATGTAACATCTAAATTTTATTTAAAAATATTCAAAATTTGTTGTACTTAATTATTTATAACATTTAGTAATATCTTAAGATTAATACCCAGCAAACAACACGTTTAGAATAATTGCAGATCCAACTGCAAGTCCAGCCAATTCACCGACCTGAAGAAATAAACAAAATTACAAAAATTTAAACAAAAGTGGCCGATTTTCATTGACCAACTACTTATTTAAAGTTTTTTACTTTTATTATTATAAACATCGTTGAATCCTTTCTTAAGTAAAAGCTTACCGCTCTGTCATCGGTGGCAACTCCTGAAATGATGAACATAAGATAGAAAGTAATTATAAATTCAATGATAAGAGCTTGGAGGTTAGATCCGGCTGGAAGTGTTCCCACAAAGCGGTTTTCTTTGCCAGTAAATATAAGTTTGAGAGCCCCACTTGCAAGTAGTGACCCAACGAGTTGAGCAATAATATATGGTGGTACCTGCATATCAAAATCAAATTAAAATTAATAGTTAAATTTTTTTTATTAAAAAAAAATACTCTCTTGTAAAGACTTTGTTTACTAATTCACCTGCACTAATGGAAATCTTTTGGTAGATGCATGAGCAATTGTGACAGCAGGATTAAAATGAGCACCAGAGATATGACCAAGAGAATATACCAATACCACAACACAAAGTCCCCAAACAATTGCAATTCCAGGAAGTGTTACTGCATTATCATTGTTAAGATTTGTAACTACAGAACCACATCCAACAAATATTAAGAAGAATGTTCCCACCACCTCGGCTACCAACTATATTCAACAATAAACACAATCATAATATAATTTTAATTAATATATTATGTACAACAATTTAACTTTTTAAACATCATAAAATCACCTTCTGCAACAGAGGAACAGGATCTTCAATGCTTGAGTTATCACACATTTTTATTGCATCATCATTTTCATTTAAAACTACCTTGATGTTTTCATTGCAAGTTGAATTATCACCCTCCATGTTTGATAAAAATTAATAAAGAATAAACTTAAGAAGATAACTTATATTAAATAAGTTTGCTCTGCTTATCGGAATAAAAATGATGAATGAAGAATTGAGATAGAACACCACCAATTTATAGGGCTTAAAGTTACTTAATGTTTAATGATATGGTTGACAGGATATATATGCTTTTAATTTGATAAAATGAGTTGGCAAAACAAAATCTAAAGATAGATATTGGGCTTTAAATAAATTTTGTTAATTTGATAAAGTTAGACCTGAATTAAATAACAAAATTCTAACTATATAAAATGCAATGCAATATATTTTCTTTTATTAAGATACTTGTGACAATACTCTTTACAACCCACATATTAGTTTTGAGTCTTTTACACATTTAAGGCTTAATTTATCATTATTATTATTATTATTATGGTTTATATATTTTGATATTATTTTATATATTTGAAATAATATACCTCTCAAAATTTTCCAATGCAAACCTTCTTTCATGTTGACATAATTGGAAACAAAATAACTCTATCA
This sequence comes from Vicia villosa, assembly GCF_029867415.1. Lineage (NCBI taxonomy): Eukaryota > Viridiplantae > Streptophyta > Magnoliopsida > Fabales > Fabaceae > Vicia > Vicia villosa. Next base: position 213,928,158 of record NC_081180.1, on the reverse strand, counting down.
CTACAAGAAAATATCCTTAAATGTATTTTATCTAGAACCTAAATTCACCGCCGAAGTAATACATTAATTATATACATATGACTAATTGATAGGTAATCACATATTTTTTACGATGGCATTGTTTACCAAGGCCAGACGGATATACGATGGCATTTTTTAAGAACTACTGGGAGCTGTTGAAAGAGGACATTCTGAAATTTGTGGCTGACTTCCATTCGAACATGACTCTTACCAAGGCATATACTTCCTCCTTCATCACTTTAATTCCGAAAGTAAAAAACCCTTAATCTCTTTTGGAGTATCGGCCTATATGTTTGGTAGGATGCCTACAAAAAAATTTATCTAAGTTACTTGCTGAAAGGTTAAAGGAAGTTATAGGAAGGCTGATTTCGACCAAACAGAGTGTGTTTATTAAGAGTAGGAATATTCTTGATGGTGTTTTAATGGTTAACGAGGTGCTGGACTTGGCAAAAAGAGAGGAGAGGAAGTCTTTAGTGTTAAAGGTGGACTACAAGAAAGCTTATGATAGTGTCAATTGGGAGTTCCTTCGATTCATCATGAAGAAGATTGGGTTTGGTACAAAATGGCTAAAATGGATGGAGGCGACAATTTTTACAAGTACAATGGCTGTTATAGTTAACGGTAGTTGCGCCGATGACTTCAAAGTCGAACGTGGGTTACGGCAAGGGGATCCTCTAACCCCTCTTTTATTCGTTATTGTGATGGAATATTTGACAAGACTAATGGAGAAAGCCATGGAGTTGGAGGTGTATGAAGGTTTCCATGTGGGAGAACACAGTAGAGTTGGCATCCTACATTTCACGGATGATACGATAATATTTGGTAATGGAGAAGTACACAACCTGTGGAGCTTGCAGGCAATGCTTAGGGGATTTGAGATAATGTCGGGTCTTAAAGTTAATTTTAGCAAGAGCAATATCTACGGTATCAACCTGATTTCTAGAAGTTTAACTATGTTGTCGGCATTCTTGAATTGTCATATTGGTGCCATGCCTTTTAAATTTCTAGGGGTTATGGTTGGAGGTAACCCGAGAAAGATCAGTATGTGGAAGGAAGTCATAGAGGATGTTAGAAGAAGATTGGACAAGTGGCGTGGGAGATTCCTATTAGTGGGAGGAAGGGTGACGCTTATTAATTTTGTGTTAAATGATGTTTCTATCTACTCTTTCTTTTTACCGTGCTCCAAAGAACGTGTTAAAGGAGTTAAGTCGAATTCAAAGAAGATTTCTGTGGGGAGGGTGGACGGAGGTAAACGAATAAATTGGGTCAATTGGCGTAACGTTTGTAAACCAAAGGAGGAAGGCGGGTTGGGCATAAGAGACGTCGGGTGTATGAATATGGATTTACTCATGAAGTGAAAATGGCGTAATATTAAAGAGGAAGATGTGATATGGTCGGCATTGCTTAAGTATAGATACTCTAAGCTGAAGGTCAAGATGTTTGCTAACGACAAAAATGATATTTCAAAGAGAGACTCCATATGGTGGCGAGACCTTATCTTGATCAATGATTGTGGTGAATCGAACGGCCTTTCTGTTTCTGATTTGATAAAGTGCATGATTCGAAACGGAGAAGATACTTCCTTTATGTTCAGCAGATGGGTGGGGAACCAAACAATCTCGGAGGCTTACTCGGAGCTGTACATGTTTGCGGCTCATTCTCTTATGACCGTGAAAGATGCTAGTAGGTGGGAGGAATCAGCTTGGGTTTGGAATGAGACAAGTTGGACTACTGAGCATAGTGAAGAGGAAACGCGACTGCTGGAAGTGTAGCAATGTAGTCCGGTTCAGAATGGAAGTGATGAGTTCTTTTGGGCAGCAAACGAAGATGAAGGTTTTTCTGTTAAAAGCTGCGCAGTGGAGATAAGGAAAAGAGTCGTGGTTGTGGGGCTGCAGGCTACGGTTTTTCATAAGCTTGGATTCATATGGAAGCTGAAAGTTCCATCTAAAGTTAGCATCTTCGCTTGGAGGTTCATTTTGGGAAGACTTTCAACTCAAGATCAACTGAAACACCGAGGTATTTTGATAGATAATAGGGACTGAGATTGTGTTTTCTGTTTCAATGACTTGGACAGCTCCAATCACCTGTTCGAGCATTGTCCTTATACGATAAAAATTTGGGAAAAGGTTGGCGCTTAGTTGGGAATTTCGGAGAAGTTAACGATTGAGGAGCTGCAGAATTTTGGAGACAATTTTGATAACATTAAGGCCTTAGAAGAACGATTAACTGTGGGAATCATTTGGTTAGCGGTAGTTTGGAATCTTTGGATGACAAGAAACGCTATCTTATTCAATGATCACATCTTTAACTTCGACGAATGTTATAGTGCGATTGTTCTCGCTTCTTGGAAGTGGTTTAGAATAGTTAATGTTTCTTCTACGGTTTGTAATTATCATTATCGAAACATTTTAACTCTTTCTTGTATAAAGAGGTAAGTGGCTTGCTCTTGTATCTTTCTTGTGATTAATATACCATTATCTATTGGAAAAAAACATATTTTTTACGTTTTGGTTTGTTTTACAAATTTTCTAGAATTGAATTGGTTTTTATTTTATCTTATTTATTGTGTGATTTTTTAAAGTAATAATTATGATTTTATTAAAATTATTTGATTTCATGATGAAATATCTATATTTCAATTACAATTTGAAAATAAATTAAAACTAAATAAAGGCTAAATAAAAATAAAGGTTTTTTAACTCATTAATATTATAAATAAAAGAATTTTCAATTTTTAAGTAAAAAAATTATTTGATTTCATGATGAAATATCTATATTATAGATACAATTTGAAAAATAAATTATAACTAAATAAAGACAAAATAAAAATAAACTTTGTTTTTTTAACTCATTATTATTAATAATAAAAGAATTTTCAATTTTTAAATTAAAAAATTAAATTCACTCTATTATTTTAGCTCTCTCAAACTAAAATTTTAAATATTTTTCTCCTCTCAAAATATGATACTCTCACCAAATGTAACATAAATAAAAAAATTTCCAGTTTTAAAATAAAAAAATTAAACTCTATCCATTATTTTGTCTCTCTCAAACTATAATCATTCCATATTTTTCTATATGTTCTTTATAATTAAATGTAGGATTAAATGTATAAACTCCCTGTAATGTTAGCGAGTTTTGTTTTTAGTCCCTGGTAAAGTTATTTTTGCAATCCCCCCTTGTTGTTTCTAGATTCCCTCAAGGGACCCCTGACTGCCACATTGCATCAAAGATTCTATTGCTGCCTACGTGGCAGTCCACGTGGATTTTTTTATAATTATTTTATAATTCCACGTGGAATAAATATTTTTTTTAAAAATTTTTTTCATTATATTTAAAGAAAATTATTTTTTTTTTAATAATTTTGTTACTTCTTTTATTATGAGGGGGTAAATAAAAATTCGCTAATATTACAGGAGGATATTCATAATAAAATTATTAAAAAAATAAATTTTAAAAAAAAGTTTAAAAAAAAAGTAAAATATATTTATTTTTTTAAAATAAATATTTATTCCACGTGAAATTTAAAAATAATTTAAAATTAAAATAAAAAATCCACGTGGACTGCCACGTAGGCAGCAAGAGAAAATATTTTCTACTATGTGGCAGTCAGGGGGGTCCTTGAGGGAATCTAGAAATTACAAGGGGCTGATTACAAAAAAAAATTCCAGGGGCCAAAAACAAAACTCGCTAACATTACAGGGGGTTTTATATATTTAACCCTTAAATATACGAATAATTAAAACATTCCAATTTTAAAATAAAAAATTAAACTAACTCTATTATTTTCTCTCTTCTAAATTAAGGTCTTTTTTTCTCTCTCTCAAATTATGATAGGAATCTCCTCTCTCAAGAGTTACTTTAAAGAAACGAATAAAGATATTAATAATCAATGACGAAGGTCAAGATACAATTGAAATTAAAAATGTCGTTTATAAAATAGTTTTTCGTAATATTTAATAGTTATTTGTTTACTTATTTATCAAAAACTATATGATTTTAAATATTATACTTAATACACGTCTAAATTTTAGATTAAATTATATTATACTATAAGTTTATTTGTAATTTTTTTACATTATATTGATTTATAAAATGTTTTTGCATCACACATGTCGGTGTCGAATTTTATTAATTTGATAAAATTTGAACTGGATTAAATAACACAAATTTAGTTATAGAAAATGAAACGCAATACATTTTCTTTTGTTAACATACTTGTGACAGTATTCTTTACAACACCATACTTTTTTTTTGGAAAAAAGGAGGGCCTAAGCACGAGAGCAACGAAATTACACGCACACTAACCTATCTCTACAAGCACCTCTAGCATCCTCCTGAATCAATCTCACAATGCAGTCAGGCGCATCATGATATTGAACCATGTCATTTCGAATTCCACATCCCACAGTAGCAAGCACATCAGCACATTTGTTCGCCTCTCTATACGAGTGACAAATAACCTTTTTGTCCATCGGATCAATAATCCGACAGATCTGATTAAGAAGAGCTAAGCTCTCAATCATGTCAGAGCATCTCTTCTCAAGAGCCTTAAGGACCTTAGTGGAAACCACATTCATCTCCACTTTGACACTATCCCAACCCTTAAGGAGTTTTAGACCTTCATATAAACCCCATAATTCTGCCATGAACGCATTACACTTACCCAGATACTTCGCAAAACCAATAATCATAATCCCTTTATCATCCCTTATCACACCCCCACAGCCTGATCTCGAGCCATTCTTGCAAGCTCCATCCACATTAAGCTTTAACCAACCCCTCTGAGGTGGACGCCAAGAGATCCGGTGAACCACTCGAGTTTGCTCCATGACCACCTTGTTCAGAAGCATCGCCTCCTCATACTCCGCAACTCTTTGCCTGATATAATCACCCGAATCAAATGGCCTAAGGTACCCATCACAGTGATTTTACTTGTCCCTCCACATTCATAAGGAGCTACAACTAGTAGCCAAAAAACAGGGCCACTCCTTGTCCACCCTTTCCTTCTCCTTGAGATTAAACTTTATCCATTGTTGCAAGTTCAACGTAAAGAATTGGTGCACAAGATTACTAGGCACTTGTTAGAACAAGAATTGTTCTGATCAATATTCTTAGTTTTGATGATAATAATGTATATGAATTTTGTATAAGATAATGTGGTACTCTAATCCTATGCAATTTCCATTTCAGGAAATATATAAAGAGTATGCACAAAATTAGCGCAAGAAGCACTGACTCAGAAGGTTCAGCATGCAACATCAGAACATGCACTGGCAAGACATCAGAAGATGGTCAAGCAGAATCAGAACATGGTCTATTGAAGCATCATAAGAACTTGAGATCAGAAGCAGAAGCACAGAAGTTCTCATGGTATCACGCTAGAAGCACTTCAAAGTCAGAAGACAAGAAGATGCTCTGCACCAAGCTATTATGACTCTGATATATTCAAACGTTGTTTCTACAAAGATCATATCAGAAGCAAGTACAAGATGGCAGGCTACGCTGACTGACAAAAGGAACGTTAGAAGCTATTAAAGGCAAAGTCAGTTAAAGCAGGAAAATCAAGGCTCGAGGTAGTTGACAAAAGAGTGAAACATTAAATGCAATGCTGTACGGATCACGCAACGCATTAAATTCTCCCAACGGTCATCTTCTCAAACGCCTATAAATAGAAGTTCTGATGAGAAGCTAAACACAATACTCTGCGCAAACATACAGAAACGCTGTCAAATTCAAAAGCTCTCAAACTTCATCTTCAACCTCACTTCATTACTGTTGTAATATCTTAATGAGATTAAGCTTAAACTTTAAGAGAAATATCACAGTTGTGATTATAGCTTTTAAGAAGCATTGTATAACTCTTGTAAGAATTTGTTTACATTCATTTGTAAAGAACTAGAGGAGATCAAGTTGTGATCAAATTCTCTAGAAAGTCTTAAAGGGTATCTAAGCATTGTGTTCCTAGAGTGATCAGGTTGTGATCAAAATAATCTAGAAAACTTAGAGGGTATCTAAGTGGAAAACCATTGTAATCTTGTGTGATTAGTGGATTAAATCCTCAGGTGAGGTAAATCACTCTAAAGGGGTGGACTGGAGTAGTTTCGTTAACAACGAACCAGGATAAAAATATTGTGTGTATTGTTTTTATCTTAAGAGTTTTTAAAGTCACACTTATTCAAACCCCCCCCCTTTCTAAGTGTTTTTCTATCCTTCAGCACTAAGATACTCCAGACCTGCATAGCAACTGTACAATTCCGCATGACGTGAATCGCATCCTCATAAACATGCCCGCATATATTACAACTAGCCGACCCAAGCCCCATTATGCTCTTCTTCAAGTTAGTTAACAATCTATCATGCGTTAACAACCAGATAAAGTAACGAGTCCTCTCTGGCACCCTCAACTGCCAAATGCGCTTCCAAACCCCACTTTTGACTTGGTTTTGCACATGATACAGAGACTGATACATCTCTTTCACCAATAATTCACCTCCACCAGTCCCTGCGATTAAAAACTGATCTTCATAGTTCGTCTCCATCGGAGGAAGCACCGAATGCAGCTTGTCCAGGATATTATTATGAAGCCAATTCAATTGACTCCAATTCCAATCACCATTAGCACCAACAATATCACTAACTTTCATTTCCCTCATCACTTCTGGAACATGAATGCCAGAGTCAGCAATACACAGCCCTGTTTCTATCCAAATGTCTGTCCATCCACTAATTTTTCTACCGTTCCCAATACTCCAAATACCCGACTTCTGCAGCGTTGGCATTGAAGGATAGAAAAACACTTAGAAAGGGGGGGTTTGAATAAGTGTAGCTTTAAAACTTGTAAGATAAAAACAATTTGCACAATGATTTTTATCCTGGTTCGTTGTTAACTAAACTACTCCAGTCCACCCTCTTGGAGTGATTTACCTCACCTGAGGATTTAATCAACTAATCACACTTGATTACAATGGTTTTCCACTTAGCCAACTGCTAAGTCTTCTAGAGTATCCTGATCACAACCTGATCACTCTAGGAACAAACTGCTTAGACAACTTCTAAGACTTGCTAGAGTATACTGATCAACAACCTGATCACTCTAGAACTTACAACTTAATGTAAACAAATACTAAGAGAATTACAATGCTTCTGAAAAGCTTTAATCACAACTGTGATATTTCTCTTAAAGTTTAAGCTTAAATCTCACTAAGATATTACAACAGCAATGTAGTGAGCTTGATGATGAAGTTTGAGAGCTTTTGAATTTGACAGCGTTTCAGTTTAATGCGCAAGTGTTGTATTCAGAATTCGTAACTTAGCTTCTCATCAGAACTTCATATTTATAGGCACTTTGAGAAGATGACCGTTGGGAGCATTTAATGCTTTGCGTAATCCGTACAGCATTGTGTTGCACCCCAAAATTTGCCCACATATTTATTTCTAACTGGCTTAAATATCGCATTCATATGCATCTCTTCATTAGGACATCAACATAACATCATGCATCATTAATCAATAACTTTGCATTGGATCAAGGATCTTGGAAGCTAGGGTTTTATATGGTCATTCATTGTGTGCCTTTTCTCCTAAAGCTACAAAGTTTTCCTCTATGAAGATTCACCAAGGGCAAGAGGAATATGGGTTTTATATGTGGCGTTTGCAATCGTTAATCTGGCTGAGATTCATCGGATTTCATGTCGATATGTTCTTATGCGCTTCAATTCTTATCTTCTTCAAGAATTCCTCAAGGCATTACTGTTGTGGTGGTTTGAAATACAAGAGCAGTGGTAGGAGAGGTTGACTTGTTCATTTATTCTTGATCAACACAACTTTTGGCTCGCATCATGTACTTAGTACTTCAATTGCGGGTTAATTGAGATTTCGAGAATTAATGATTTGAGACTTGTCGTTGAAATTTGAAAGTGAAGATTTATTAAGTGGACTTGAGTTTATTCATTAAAACTTGAAGTGGAGTTGCGTAAATAAATAAAAAAGAGAGTAATCGGAAGTGTTTGGTATTCCCGTTACAAGACTAAGGCGTGCATGAATATTCATCAAAAAGATTTGTTAGGTGTTGGTGCAATTCTATTCAAATTCATTCAACCATTCGTTCAAGATCCTTACATGTTTCCGCTCATTATCATCCAAATTTCAAGCCTAAGTCATGTGAACACCAATCATCATTCAAGTGTTTGAATCATACTATCAAATTCAAAAGTCAATCTCATTCATCACCATTCAAATATCCAACCAATGTTCCAAAACAGAACTGAAAAATTCACATACACTTCATTATATTTCTTAAACAAAGCCATATAAAAACCATACAAAAATATCTAAACAAAGTCATCAATTTCCTAAAATTCTAAGTGCCTCTTCAGGTATTCTTCAAGTCCAGTTCTATTTAAAACCTCATCAAGTCATTTTCATGAACCAAGTGACTTCATCCACAACTTACAAGCTTTTCATAACTTCACACTTCTCCCGAAAGGTATGAGCCTGCATCAATATGACCAAATCTGTACATAAGCATCATATGAATATAAACCAGCCCATGAGAATTAACCAAACAGCCCCACAACAATAAATCATTGCCACATTAACAAGAGGAAACCTGCAGCATTTCTAATCCGCGAGAAGATCGCTTCAGAATAATAATCCATACCATACACATCAATACCACCATACCTGCGCATCAACCGCATCAGTTCGGTTCGCCCCATAACCCATATCAGTCGCTAAGCCCGGTTGTAGTCGTTCCTAAAGCTCAAAGGAGTTCTGCAGCGGCTCTCATTAACTGAAGAATGACCTTCTTTTGATAAGAGGTGCCAATAATTGCAGACTGTCATCCGGTGTATTGAACTTGTCTCAAACTTCGACAGCATTGTTCAAAGTGACAGGATTCCTGCATATTCAAAGAGAGAAGCTTCAGACCATGGGAATAATTCACTTGACATCAGTTCAAAGCAAAGGCATCATCCTAATTCATTCAAAATCAAAACTCTTGTTAATATCAGTTCAGACAGGTTCACATCAATACAATACCTGATTCTATTAATTCAGTATGGCAAAAAGGAACAGAAGCATACATACACTCGACTCCTAATTGACTCAGTGCCATAGCAGTCATAAACCAAACATACAGCTTTACACATCCCACACAATTAACCAATCAACACATCCAGCATCCTGCATATACAAATCTCTAAACCATCCCCTAACCTTTTTTACAGAATAACTGAGTTCCCACTTAAACACATAACTAACAGAAATTAACTTTCAACAGAAAGACTAACATAACCTACCTTTTTAATATGTGACAGATTCATAACCTCCTAACCAAACTTGTAACTACCAATAACCACTTTCCAAACCAATCCCTAACAGCATGTAACTAACTTCTACAAACTAACATAACTACCTTAATTCAGTTAGTTAACAGTAAACAGAATTTGTAACTACCTCTAACAAACCTATAACCGAAAAAACAGAATTTGGAGCTAACAATAAGTGAGTCAATCTCAGCCCTCCAATATCGTAACCGAAACTCAATCCAATGGCCCTAAGCTCCTAATTCGTAACTGAAACACTCTCCTCTAACTGAATTCTCAGCCCTCTCATTCTATATAAACCACCTTCTCCCTCAGTTTCAGCTCTCCACGCACCATTCACCATCCATCATCTTCATCACTCCTCTCATCTTCATTACAAATTCACCATCTCACGCATACACTTCTTCACGCCCATTCTCCACCACTCTTCACCATTTCTCAATCATCACACACTACTTCACTTCTGCAACCTCTCTTCTCCATCACATTCTAACTCATCTTCCACCCTCACCACCATTAGAGCACAACCACAAACCTCCCTCAGAGTTCCTCCATTGAACTCTGAGTGGAGGTGTGCTAAACCACTCTTCTCCGCCTCTACCACCTCACCGTGACTCTCCACACGATAACTCTCAACGCACAGTTCACTCCAATTCAAACAACAACACCACAATTCGGAATTGTTCAAAACAACAAAAATAGAAGAACAGAAGACGAAGAGAAGAAGGAGAAGCGGTAAACACAAACTAAAGAATTCAAGAACTCACCGGGAAGATCATTTCATCCCCTTGCGTTTTCGCAGTGTCGCGCTTGGATTCTCCTCTTCGGCTTTCTCTTCAATTCACGTGTTCTTCACCTCCAAGTATGCTTCTGAATCTTCACTATTCTTCATATTCCGAATGTTTCCTTGTGTAATGTTGAGATTAGGATCCTGAGGTGTTTGAGTTCAATCGATGTAGAAGTTAGGGTTCGTTTTGAATAAATTTGAATCGGGAACGAATTTGAGGTAATGAGAAGCAAGAGACGTGAGGAGGAGTGTTGGTTTTGGCTGATTTCTGCTAGCGGCGGTGAGATGTTGATCGGAGAGCTTGACACCGCCGTCGCCGCTTCATTCGCGAAGGAGAGAGTCTGAGTGAGAGGAGGCGAAACGGCGCAACGCATATGAACCCTAATCCCATTTCAACCTCCTTTTTTATTTTTTATTTTTTATGTAATTAATTGTTTTTTTTACAAAAAACGTGAAATCTGTTACTACAAAATATCCTTGGGCCACGAATTTCTAACCCACGTTCTCCCTAAGCCCAGTACACCATTTTTTTTGGTAACCAGAAAAACTATGCAAAACAAAACGTTGGGCCTCTTGTACATAATTGCTGATACACCCTCTCTGAGGCCCATAACATTTTTGACAAACCTGAAAACTCTACAAAAATCACTTTGGGCCTCCCTGTTTGGGCCCTGCGCCAGTTTATTGAATTGCACCATCATTCTGATTTCACACCCCCCTGACTCACATTTAATTGATAGTTTTTTTTAGATTTGTTACTTAGTTCTTTTTACTATACTTTTTAGATGATAACAACATTTAGAATCATAACTTTTGTTTGATTTTTAGGTAATAAAAATGACATAGAAAACAATAAAAATATTAGTTTTAGGATTAATAGATTTTTAGTATATTTTAGGCTTGAATTAGAATTCCCTTAACAAAAAAAAACTCATAAAAATAGTAGTGTTTTTTAGACTAATTTTGCACTAATGCTTGAATTGTTTTTGTATCACTTCCATGTTATTTTTGTATAATTGTTGTGTGATTTTGTTGCTTAGCTTTTGGCCATATTTTTGGCCTATTTTGTTAATACCATTTCAATGCTCCTTTTTTAGAATTTAGTCACCATGTTAAAATTAGAATTAGACTTAGGATAACAATTAGGCTAGAAAATAGGTTAGTCCCCCTTTTAATTTCTTTTTCTTTTCAACATTAAAACATCTAATAAATATCCAAATAAAATCCCTTTAAAAAATACAAAGAAAACACTTAAAAAACATTAATAAAAAGTGAAAATCATTAAAAAAGGGAATGGAAGCTTGAATCTCCCTTGCTTTAGGGAATCATTCGAGTGCTTGGATCTCCCTTGCTTTAGGGAACCATTCGGGCGTAAGTTCCCAATATCTAAAAAACATAAACCAAAGAGTAACTCGAGCTTCCCTTACTTAAGGGATTCCCTCGAAACGCTCAAACTCTCTTCTGTCTCTCGCCCTCGTGGCATTCTTAAGAACATGTTGAATCCACTCCATAATTAGGCGTATAAGTCTCCAAAGGTCGAGCATCATGGAGTGCGACTTTAACCTCTGTTCACCTAAAAAACACAAAAACATAGAAAATCTTGAGCCGAACTACGGTCGCTCTGATTCCTGAAAAGGATACGTAGGCATTGGGTCGCGGGGCCTAAGCGAGCACACTTGTAAATAACTCCTTTTTTTCCCCGTATTTCTTTTGCATTCATTCGCATTTAGACATAGACATAGTATACACCCTTTAGATAGAAACAAACATAGGTGGATACCATCGAGTACGATGGGCGCGAGGGGTGCTAATACCTTCCCCTCGCGTAACCGACTCCCGTACCTAGATTCTCTGGTTGCAAGACCCTGTTCTTATTCTGAGTTAGGTTTCCTAGTATTCCTTTCCCTTATGGGATAAATATATTAGTGGCGACTCTGTTCCATTTTTCGTGGTAGCGACACATTGCATTTAATGTTTCACTCTTTTGTCAACTACCTCGAGTCTTGTTTCCGTTGTGTCTACTGACGTTGCCTTTAATAGCTTCTAACGTTCCTTTTGTCAGTCAGCGTAGCCTGCCAGTCTAGTACTTGCTTCTGATCTGATGTTTGTGTAAACAACGTTTGAATTTCATCAGAGTCAAACAGCTTGGTGCAGAGCATCTTCTTGTCTTCTGACCTTGAAGAGCTTCTGAGCGTGATACCATGAGAACTTCAGTGCTTCTGCTTCTGATCTCAAGTTCTTCTGATGCTTCCATAGACCCATGTTCTGATTCTGCTTGACCATCTTCTGATGTCTTGCCAGACCATGTTCTGATGTTGCATGCTGAACCTTCTGAGTCAGTTGCTTCTTGTGCTGATTTTGTGCATACTCTTTGTATAATTCCTGAAATGGAAATTGCATAGTATTAGAGTACCACATTATCTCATACAAAATTCATATCCTTGTTATCATCAAAACTAAGAATATTGATCAGAACAAATCTTGTTCTAACAATCTCCCCCTTTTTGATGATGACAAAAACATACATAAATGATATGAATTTGCGATCAGAATATCAGACGGCTAAAGACAATTACACAGCTATAGCACAAGCATATAGACAATGTGTGAATATGTCTCCCCCTGAGATTAACAATCTCCCCCCTGAGATAAATAATCTCCCCCTGAAATAAATACTAGAAGAATTTTTATAAATAAAAGACTTCCCTGAGTATTTCAGTAGAGACTTTCACATATGCTTAGATCTTCAGAACATTCACAGCTTATGATTCTTGCTTCCATAGGACAGCTTCAGATCTTGAATTTCCTAGATCTTCAGAATATTCATAGCTTCTGATTCTTGCTTCCATTGGACAACTTCAAAGCTTGAATATCTTCTTGAGTCATTACATGCTAGATTGTATCAGAACATTGTTGAATGTACCAGAGCATCATCAGAGCATCTCTACATCCTGAAATGTTACAGAACAAACTAAACGACAAAAGTCAGCATGAATGAATCAAAACATAAAATATGTATCAGAACATATAATTATGTATCAGAGCATACAAACATAAAATGTTTCAGAGCATATTTTGTAACTAAAACATGCATCAGAACATATAAAGAATAAGAATGAAAGTATATTCTATCATCAGAATATCAGAACATTCTTCCTTCTTGCTTCTGATTCTTGAAGCTTTATAGCACTCAGCTTGCTTCAATTTCCAAGAGCTTGATTCTTTATAGAATTGCTTTTCCCATCTGTTTGCTTCTCATGTTGAACTTTAAAGAGGATCTTCAATTCCTGCAAGACAACACTCAACGGCATAGAACTTTACAAGTTCTGTTAGAAATGTGGAGCCATTCTCCCAACAACTGATAAAATAAATCAGATCATTTATCACATTTTTCTCCCCCTTTTTGTCATAACATCAAAAACATAAAAGATTCAGATGAAGAACACGAAAAACACATAGAAGAAAAAGGATAATTTTCATTAAGCACGGAGAAAAGGTTCAGAAGTACAAGAGGAAGGGCAAGAGAAGATGCAAAGAAAAACAGATGCAGCAAAGCAAAAAGAAAACAGTCTAAGACTCAATCTAAGATGACCCTAGCTTCGACATGATCTTGGCCAGCATATCATGAATCCCACTGTTGCTCTCATTCTGCCTTTCCATGAAAGCACGAAACTCAGCGTTGATTGATCTCTGCTCATCCTGGTTCTTCTGAATAACTTCCAAAGTCCTTGCAAGACGGGAAGGTTCATCAGAAGAAGCTTCACAACTTCTTTCCAAAGGGATGGCATTCTGATCCGCAGCTTCCATGATCAGATCATTTGCAGGATTTTCCTCAACAGGAATTGTTTCAGCAACATGATCTTCGGCATCTGCTTCTTCCATAGAAGCATCTCCATACTCTGCAGCAAGAACCTCGGAATCTCCATTCTCAAGTGCCTGAAGAATGGCAGCAAGATTCCTAGGAGCATAAGGACCTTCAACTTCTGGTGGGTCAACAACTTCTGGAATGACCAAGCTTGGGTCTTCCTTAGAAGGGTTTTCCCTCAGAAATTCAAAGAGCGTCCTGAAATCTCCGAACAGAACAGGATATTAAGGTCTCCAGACCACAATTTCCCTGCAAGGGTTAGCTTCCATTGCAGCAGCAATTCTTGCTTCCTCCAGTTCATCCACAAATCTCTTCTCCTCAGCAGCAACCCTGTTTCTGAGGGGATGATAGTAGATACCATTGTCACCCTCCAGAAGGTAACCAGCATAACTAGGGGCAGCATCCACTAGTCTCTTCTGAACTCCCATTGCTCCTACTTGAAAATCCTGGCGAAAGCTTCTCCAGAGGTTTCTCGTAGACACATCATCAAGACCATTGAGGAAGGCATCTCTCAAGAGGTCTAGCCTACTGATCACTTCACTTCTGAACAACTCCAGACAAATGATAGGTTCAGGTTCAGGAGGGTTGAAGGTGAATTTGTAGTCTGGGTAGAGAAGGCAGTAAGGGTTGGATTTTCTGGTAGTTAGGGGATGGGATAGAGAAGATGGAGGTGCAGTGTTTGAAGAGGATGGGATATCAGTGAAGGGGGTTGATGAGGAAGGAATATATGTGGGTGTGGAAAGGATGGTAGTTAAGGGGGTAGGGTTGAGAACTTGAGAAGATGATGGTGTTTGCAAGCTATTAGGTAAAGGTGATATGGGGGTAGGAGTTTGTGCAGAAGGAGGTGATTGAGGAATATTTGTAGAGGTAAGGGTGTTTTGAGGTTCAGAAGGAGAAGATTAGATAGGTGGAGGTTGGTACACTTGCCTGGAGAAGTTGCATGTTCTGATTGCCTCAAAGGAATCAACCTTAAGAGGGTCATAAGTGACCTTCTGCCTTGTTTCTCTCTTGGCAACTTCTTCTGCAGCCTTTCTCTTTAGCCTTTTGTCTCGCTTCTTCTTATCCTCCTTCTTGAGGTCAGCTTGAGAGGGAAGCACTCTTCCACGAATCCATGCAGGATCAATAGAAGATTGATTTCTCACAGAAGCCTCCAAATAGAATTTAACCGCCTGCAAAGTTCTGCTTGAAATAAAGTAGAGAAGCCTGCAACAGGAATTCTTCTATATTCAATGTCAAAGGGAACAACAGTTATTTCCTTGACAAGTTCCATTCTCAGCAAGTCAAGACCATTGAAGATAGAACCCCGAGTGACTCTAAAGAAGTTAGGTGTTCCAATAGCCCTTAGGGAGTCCATTAGGTCACTTTCAATCAGAATGTCTGAGATCATTCTGGCGAAAGGAACAGCATTTCTTTGGAGATGAGGATACTCTGCACGTTCGTCATCTCTTGACTCTTCAATAGCCAACTTCAGATTCTCAAAAATGATGTTGGAGATGTTGATTTCAATTCTTCTTCCGACGCAGAAGAGAGTGTACTTGTGGTCAGGACTGATGTAAGATAAAGAGAAGAATATCTTTCTATGATGAAGAGAGCCCAAAATAATCTCAGCCCAAACTTGATAAAACGGCTTCAAGGTACCAGTTAGACTTGAATCAGTACCGGTAACACACGAAATCAGCTTCTCAACCTGGAACCAATCAACTCTGCCAGGAAGGGGACCAGTGACTCCTTCTTCATCGGCCAAGTTGTACAGCTTCCTGATTAACTTCTCAGTTATCACAACTTCATGCCCTAGCACGAAGGAGATAATGGCGGTTGGAGTGACGGTTGCATGAACCCAGAAATCTTTCACTAGTTCAGGGTAAATTGGTCCAGCCAATCTAGCCAGATAGTTTGACCATCCCTGTGCCATGAGTTTAGCATTAGGTTTGAAACCATATGCTTTCAAATTTTCAAAGTCCACTGAGGACTCACAGAGAACTTCCAGTTCTGACTGAGGAATGGAGCAAGTCTTCAGAGGAGCGTATCTGTGCTTGTTGTATACCAGTTGAGAGGAAGAATTCATGATGATGTTGCTTGGTTTCAGATCACAAACTAGAGTTTGAAAGAGACGAATGCAAAGAGAGAGATACACAAATGGAGAGAGAGAGAGAGAGAGAGAGAGAGAGAGAGAGAGAGAGAGAGAGAAAAAGATGAAATGAAGATGAAGCGGGTTATTTAAACGGTTTGAAAAAGAAAATAAAATAAAGTAAAAAAAAATGTTTAAAAGAAATGATTACAAAAAAAATGACATCAATATGCATTTAATGAGAAATGACGTTAGGAGAGATAATGTGACAAAGTGAAATGATTTGCACAGTTACCTAGGGCGGCGTCTCCTCAACTGCACGCATGCTTGTCCAAAAATAGTGAACACGTGTTCATTTTCTGGAAAGACTGGTGACAGCTGTTTTGCTTTAAAAGAGCTTCTGAATCAACTTAGACAATGAAACGTTAGTAATAACAGAATCAGAAATTCTAATTGATTAGTATCAGAACTTCTTATAGCTGCCTAGTTCTAACACATTTCAGAAGGTATTCATACAAAGATATTCTCATCTTCTCATTCTGGGCATAAGTCCATACTGATATTCTTCAGAATGTACTTAAACCTATCTTCAGCAAGGGGTTTTGTAAAGATGTCAGCCCATTGATGGTCTGTGTAATACGGTGAACTGACTTTTTATTAATCGGAATGTCGCGGTAAGCAAGAGTCGCCACCGACTTTTATTTTATCCAAACGAGATAGAAAGGCTAAAAGAAACAGAAAAAAACCTTTTAAAGAAATCTAAGTTCGGGGGGTAATTTATGCAAAAGGGAAGGTGTAAGGCACCCTTTGCATCCATGGTTTTCCATGGGCTCTTAATTTCTTTGCTTGCTCGTTTGTTTAGAAAATGTAGATGAAAGAGATAGGGACTTTAGCTCGTAAATGAGCGTAGCCCTTTTGAAAAATTATGAGAAAGAATATAAGGAAAGTTTGAGCATTGCAAGGCAATTAGGGGCAATTACCTTAAACTCAGATGATAGGTCTCTTTTTAGCCTTTCAGAATGAAAGGGTCTATCCTTGCCATAAGAGGGCAGGAAGCCTTTCGTTTGGAGGTAGAAGGGTTATCGCTTTATCATTCGCCATAAGACTGACCCATGCCATAGAGAGGCAGGTAGTCTAAGGGAATGATCAGAATAGCCTTTCGTAGGCAGCCAGAAGATACCCCAGCCTTTTCCGTAGGCAACTTTCGAGGGTCGAGGTCATGTTAGTGTATCGAAGGCAGCATCATTAGGGACCATGACCTTTAATCGAGGCAACATGGCTGAGGTATCCTCGTATTCGAGGGACTGACTATTCTGCACAAACACAAGGCAACAAGGCAACAGGCAACAAGGCAACAGAGAGGGTTACCCAAAAGCGTGCGTGTGTGCACCAATCACGTGATTATATTCAATTATATTATCTTGTAAATTAGTGAGGCTAATTCAATTTAATGGTTGTCACTCCCTATTTTACTAACCACGCAGGCAAGAAACAGTAATATGGGGGAGGGGACAATGAAACCAGTGGATCCCTTAATAGGGTTTGACATAAGTAATAATTAAAAGAGAAAATAAAATAACAAAAGATGAACTTCAGGGTTACCGAACATTCGAGCTTTGACTGGTTAGCTAAGCCTGAAAATTGGAAAAGGAAAAATAAACACGAAGGGGGGTGAGTGCATTATCAGGTTCGGAGGCAAACTTTATTAACTCTAAAACCAAAGAATAAAGAAATTAAAAGTAAATAAATAAAGAATACTTAGCTGCATTTGCTCTGCCAGGGTTGGTGGGCAAAGGTTTGCCTGAAGCATTGACTCTGACCATCTGAGAATTGACAGAAGAAATAACAAGGCGTGAGTGTATAGGCAGTTCATTGATATTTAATAGCAAACCCTAATTATATATAAAAAAATAGGGAAGATAAACAAAGAGAACAAGGGTTGAATCGGGACTTAGCTTTTGAATTCGATGTGGCGCGTTATTGGGGTGAACCATATTGATAACCCTGAAAAGGCACAAAAGAAATATTTTTAGTGTATGAATGATCTACTGATAAACCTCACGAACCCTGATTTAGGGCACAAGTTAACCATGATTAATAAATAATAAAAAAAACCAAATTGATTATTGGTTTTCAACCTAATTAGTTAAATCAACAAAACAGGTTTTCGATTAAATTGTCTAATCCTAATACGTATTTTAATCAATTAATAACAATGTTAACCTAATTAAATATTTAAACAATTAAATTAAATTAATCATTTAATTACTTAAATCAAATAACAATTATTATTAGCACTAAATCAAATTAATTATTTAATTATAAAATACATTTTATTAAAATAAATGGTTGTGACTTTATGAAAAAGGAAAAAAGAAATTAAAAGAAAATTTGGTATAAAAATAAATTAAATAGAATTGGTATTGAATAAATAAAAATAAAAAGAAAAGAAAAACAAACTTAGCTGGTACGATTGGGTGTGGTTGGCTCTGTGGTGTTCCATGATGTGGCTCGCTCCTGGGCCCTTGGATCTGGCATGGGAAGAAATCTGAAGGCTCATGTTGAAGGCCTACGATAGGCGTTTGCGCGTGAGGCACCCTGAATCTTCAACCAAATAATTTGTTAAAAAATAACAAGGAGACCTGGGGATCGAACCCCGTCTCGTTGGGTAACGCACGCGATTCCCTGCCAATCGTACCATGATGTATTGCTGCTAATGAATTCAATAACCACTGTAATATTAACAACAAAAATCACATAAAATTTAAAACGAAAAATCAGCGCGCCTGGGCTTCATCTTCTTCACTGGATTACTGAAACTTTTGACAATCGCTTTTGGAACATGGTTATACACCTGCAAATCGCAAAACCTCATACGGGCATGAAAATCCAAAAAAGAAAGCACGGTTGAACTCGTATCGTCGTCACGAATTCAAAGATGGCTTTAATTCGGCCCGATTTAACCTGCAACGAAAATCCCTAAACCGAAACCCTAGGATCCGGCCATGGCAGTTTACGACATAGACCCATAAACAATGAATTAACAGTCCAGAAACGTCCTATACATTGATGTAAACATGATTATGCAACTGAATAACGTCCATGATGCATGAATATTGCAAATCAATTCAAATTATAAACTTGCAAACCGTGATACTTATGGACGTGGCTCTTGGTGCTTCACGCTTCAGTTATGATTGCAATAGCTTCAGAAGACTCCAAGGAATATGATTTGATCCTTCACTTTGTTTGAGAGCTTCCTTAATCTTGAAACCGAATTTGACTCTTTATGAGATTTTCAAGCTCTTGGCTATGGCTCTTGCTGCAGATTTTTCGTCCAAAACCTTGTCCTCTTGTTTCTGAATATCTTTATGCATTTATATGGATGCATTAGGTCATCAAAATTGATCCAAATCTTTGCAATTGGTATGATTGAGTATGAAATCTTTTTTTATTGAATTTTGATTGAAACTTTGCGACATTGATACCAAATTTAGCCAATTATCCCTTGAATGAAATCCAACAGATTTGCTTTTAATTTTTTTGGTGAGATTTTAGATCATATTTGGAACCAAATAAAATCTTTGAATATTTCTAATATTTTTATTCAATTTAAATTGAATTTAAATGATTAAATTCAAAATAAAATAAATAATAAATACCAAAAAAGGATTGAATGGACCATGGGTCGTGGATGGCCTCTTGGAACAAGTTTAGATCACAAAACTTGGGCTTCTTTGAAAAAATATTCATTTTGAACCTTTTTTCTTCATATTTTCTTCAAAACGGTCCAACTCTGATAAGGTCTACCTCTCTCAATTTTTGAGGTATTGAAGTGTTATAGGATTTTTTTAGAAATCTCAAAGAGTCCTCTAACCAGTGTCTTTGGTCCCAGGTCAAAATCATTTTCCATGCTCCTTGTGTGTCTTTTTGAAAAAATGACTTTTTGTTGACTTTTGAAAAGGACCTATAATGATTTAGTCCATATCTCTTAAACCATTGACCTATGAACTCTGATTCTTGGGCCATTGGATAGAGGAATGAATTCCCTTCAAAATGAGCTTTAGTGGGAATTTTTCTGATGAAGTATGAATATTTGGTGAATTTTCAAAGTTTGGTTGACTTTTTCAGTTCATGCCCAAAATAGTAACTTTTGACCTTTGACTTTTCTGATTTTTCCTTGCATCATCATGATCAACCCTTGATCAAATGGTGATTTTAGGGTTATGAGGATGTCGTTGACCAAATATCTTGAACTTTGACTGTATTTTGACTTGAAATGACTGTTTTGCCCTTGAGAGTCGACTGTTGACCTAATCAGGATTTGAGGGACTAAATTTGCTCTGTTTGACTTGAAACTTTATATGGGGATACTTTGGGATGTTAGTGACCCTATGGAACCACCTTGAGCCATTGATTCAATGATTTTCTTTTGAATGCACCAAACCCTAGTTTCAGGGCCTTGTATAGGAGAGTGTATTTTGGAGCTTTGTGTTTTGATTTGATT
The DNA here is from genome assembly GCF_029867415.1 of Vicia villosa. Classification (NCBI taxonomy): domain Eukaryota; kingdom Viridiplantae; phylum Streptophyta; class Magnoliopsida; order Fabales; family Fabaceae; genus Vicia; species Vicia villosa. The sequence goes on along the minus strand of NC_081180.1, from coordinate 213,907,581 downwards.
TTGTGCAGGAGAAAATGTATGGGCAAATTTTGGGGTATGACAGCTGCCCCTGTTCAATTATCTTAAACCTGAAGATGTAGAATGGTTAGTATGCCAGTCGGTATCTGAAGGTAGAAGGTGATTGAACACTAGAATACCAAGAAATTTGCCTTTATCGGGGATGGGCTTGAGGATGCCATTTGTCTTGATAAGTTTTGAAAGTCAGAATGAATCATACGTTAGATTATATCTGAACTTGAAGTGTTGAGAAGTAGTTGTTAAATGTTAATCGTGTCATTTCTGTTCGTAGTAACAGGATTTAGATTTTGACAGTTGATCGCATCTACCTCGTTTGTGATGATAGATTTAGATCTTGTAAATAGAATACCATAACGGGTCATATATTAGACCATATATGATAGGGGACGTCAGAACGAGTCATGCATTAAACCATATCTGCAGGAGAATATTAGATCGTATTTGTTGGAGGGTGTCAGAACGAGTCATGCATTAGACCATATCTGATGAAGGATGTCAGAACGAGTTATTCATTAAACCATATCTGAAGGATAATGCCAGAACGAGTCATACATTTAACCATATCTGACTGAGAATACCGGAACGGGTCATACATTAGACCATATCTGATGAAGGATGTCAGAACGAGTTATTCATTAAACCATATCTGAAGGATAATGCCAGAACGAGTCATACATTTAACCATATCTGACTGAGAATACCGGAACGGGTCATACATTAGACCATATCTGATGAAGGATGTCAGAACGAGTTATTCATTAAACCATATCTGAAGGATAATGCCAGAACGAGTCATACATTTAACCATATCTGACTGAGAATACCGGAACGGGTCATACATTAGACCATATCTGATGAAGGATGTCAGAACGAGTTATTCATTAAACCATATCTGAAGGATAATGCCAGAACGAGTCATACATTTAACCATATCTGACTGAGAATACCGGAACGGGTCATACATTAGACCATATCTGATGAAGGATGTCAGAACGAGTTATTCATTAAACCATATCTGAAGGATAATGCCAGAACGAGTCATACATTTAACCATATCTGATTGAGAATGCTTGTACGTTGCAGTTGATAAGTTATTTTGATGAAGTTTTGGAATATAAAAAAGGCTTGTCAGAACGAATCTTCATCTCGATTATATTTGAGAGGAATGCTTGTCGGGGCGGAACCTGAAAACAAAGTTAGAAATATGCAATGTCATGATGCATGTATTGTATGACGAGTTTCTCCTGTATGTTTATCATAAAGTAATGTATGCAAAGTATGAATATGTATGTGATGTATATGATGTATGACTGATGTTGTTCTGAGAAAACAAATCTATGTATCCTTGTGGATTGGATATTTGATCTTGTTTTGAAGATGTGTAGCTGGGGATTTATGATTTCTGCTTGGGGATGATTAGTAACTTGATGTATCCTGACTGGGGATAAGAAATATTAATAAACCATGTTGGAGAAGAACAAAGTGTTGGAGAACCAGCAGTGTTGAAAATGTAAACTTTGTTGGGGAGTCATGTCTTTGTTGAGACGAATATGTTTGAAGATGTCTTCTTAATGATTACTCTGCGGGGAGGTGGTTTTGTGAACCTGGCTCTGTGGGGAGACATGGGTGTCTTGAAAGTTGCCCCCAGTATCATAGTAACTTACTACTTGATTCAGGACACGCCACTGAGTATTGATCAAGATGTTGAACTTGGACTTGCATAGATTTGCCCCAGTTAGCAGGAACTTTGGAATGATTCGCCTCGCGAGGACTTTATGAGATGTTCACTATGGGCGATATGCCCCCAGTAATCATAGGCTCATGACAATGTCTCACGTTGATTGGGGAGTAGCTTTAGATATGCTTGGATGCATGCCCCTGATTGTTCGAGCATCCATGAGAGATTCTCAGAATCTTGACTTGATTGCCCCAGATTGATTGGACAAAACATGTCATGCCCCTTGTATACGTAAGAGACATGGCTTCCTTGGAGTAATTTTGTCTGTCGGGATATCTTTCAATCATTAGTTGTACCCTGTGCAAATTCTTTCTGTAGCTAACATTTGAAATTATGTAGCAGAATATGTTTAATAATGTATTCATGAGATGCAATGCATACGTTTGTCTTGAGTTTTTGGAAACACATTAAAACAAGAGATGTAAAAGCGTGATATTTGTAAAACATGCTATTTTTTGTAGAAGCGAAATATCCACTCAGCATTTTAGTAAACCTTAAGGAGTCGGGATACCTTTTTGGTGACAGTATGCTTTCGAACTAACCATGCTTCAGTTAGGACTTTCAAGGGTTGTAACGTGGCTTGGTTCACGGTTTTAGAAACAAAGGATAATGGCTCAAAATTTATTTATACCCATCCCCTTCTTCGTGATGTTCTTCAGTCCTAAGCTCAGTTAATTCAACTTATGCATTCAGGTTCCAAGAGACTTTTGGATTTGCACCTTTGATAATGATGATGGTTCACAAACAAAGAGAACTTTTGAGATGGCAGTCACTTCTTCCTTTTGGTAGTCACAACTTTGAGTTGTTCAAGAATTTATTGACTTCTCTCTTTTTTTTTCTTCATTTTTTTGATATCCCTAACTTTTGCCTGAACTGTCTATTTTGAGCTTACAGTCAGCGGGATGCCTTGATTTTTTTTTTATTTTTTATTTTTGCTTAAGTCACCTTTTTGATTTTTGACTTAGCAGGCTTTTCTTTGTATATATGTTTTTTCATTTTTTTCTCTTTTGAAAGATATTGACTGCGTTGCTTAATGATTGATGAACCATCATTGTCTTTTGATTGACATCTCCAACACTTCTTTGATGTGTGTGGTTGAACGTTTATGATTGAAACCTTTGTTGAAAGGTGTACTGAATGATTCTCTTAAAATAGAATGCCCAGCCAAATTAACTGACAACTACCCTGCCCCAGGTTATGATCAAGGGTTTTAATTAGTACAAGAAAGAAACTTCTACTTCTTAGGCTTCAAAGGGGTTAGCGAGGGATTAACATCCTTATATCTCCACTGTTTAGGAATTGAAATAATGCCTGTACATCGTCAGCATAGTCCGCTTAAAAGCATACTGTATGAGGTTGCGGTATCGTTTTCGTCATCCTCCCTCAAAAGGCTTACATCTTAGCAGGAGTTGAGTAAACACAAAACATATGCAAAGTAAATACGTGATTTGACATGAATGATAATGAAATAATTAATTCAAGACAAACATATGCAATGCACTGATGATAATTATTAAAGCAAATAATGTCTATCATAAGTCGAATGTTTAAACAAACAGAATAGAAATTGCAAGCAAAAGTAAATCTAATGATCTAAAAAGTTCATCCTTCTAGCCATCCATAGTATTAGCAATCTTGTTGTGATTAGGCATGGGAGCAGGGGGGTCGAACTCAATTTCTCCGGCGTCGATCATATCCTAGATCTTGTTCTTTAATGGCCAACAATCATTAGTGTCATGTCCAATACTATCAGAGTGATAAGCGCATCTTGCATTAGGATTATATTGATGAGATAAGGTGTTGGGCTTCAGAGGAGGATCCTTTAAATTAATCAACCCTGCTTTAAGCAACTGTTGTAACGCTTCGGCCAAAGTTATGTTGATCTTTGTGAATTGCCTTTTAGATGCACCTTGTTTACGTTGGTTGCCCCTTTGTTGTGTCGACACTTGATTGGAGGCTAGGACCGTCCCCACAGTATTAGATTCATTCCTCTCATTGTGCGCTTTCTTTGAGGTATTAGCATACGTAGCCACTTGAATTTTACCGCTTCGAATACCGCTTTCAACACGTTCCCCAGTCAGTATGAGTTCAGTGAATCCAGATTGTGAACTTCCCAGCAAATGACTATAGAAAGGTCCAGTCAGTGTATTCATGAACATATCGACCAATTCTCTGTCAGTTAAGGAGGGTTTGACTCTTCCAGCTAGATCTCTCCATTTCTGAGCATACTCCTTGAAACTTTCCTTAGGTCCCATAGACATGCTTTGTAGTTGCATGCGAGTTGGTGCGAGATCGGAATTATATTGGTATTGCTTATAGAAAGCAACAACTAAATCTTCCCAGGTATGAATGTTGGTACTTTCCAGTTGATAGTACCATTCGAGTTGAGTTCCAGATAAGCTTTCCTGAAAGAGATGGATCTAGAGCCGCTTATCAGCAGTGTGAGGCTGAATCTTCCTTACATAAGACCTCAAGTGTAGTTTAGGACAAGAGACTCCATCATACTTAGCAAAGGCGGGAGTTTTGAATTTTGGAGGAATAACGACCCCAGGAACAAGTCCAAGCTCTTCAAAATCCAGCCCAGGTATCTTCTGAATTTCCACGCTTCTCAGACGCTCTTCTAACATCTTGTATTTGTCATCGGGATGTTCGTCCTCATGGTAATAGTCCTCTTCTTCTTCAGAGAGTTTGGCAGACTCGTGGTTACTTTTTGCATCGGTTTTGATACTATCATTATCTTGCTCATCCTCACCACTGTCTTCAGAGGTTTCAGCATCCCTGAGTTGCAATATCGGTCTAAGATTTTTCACTCGAGTCTTCTTACCCTCTTTGGGAGTTTCAGCTTCTTCAACCCTTTTGAGAGGGCCTTTGAATCTTCTTCCCAGATTGAGAACACCTTTAGGTTTCTTGGTCTTCTTCTCCTTCTTAGTCAGAAGGGATTTCAGCTCATCTTGCCCCTTGGACAAATTCAGAATCAAGGCTTGGAACTCAGTGTTTTGAGCTTGGAGATCCTTAACTGATTGTTCGAGATCCATGATGCTGAAATAAACAGCGAGGAAAGATGAGAGACCTATTGCAAAAAACCTGTTATGCGATGTTATGAATGCAAATGCAATGCTTTCAAGGATCTATAGGAGATTTAGTTTGCAAGCTTTAGAAAATGATTTGGTCGCGCCTTTGTCTGAAGAAATCTGAACCTTGTCTTTGAACGTCTTTCTGTGAGAATCAAGCTCACCATATCGAGTGGGTCATCGCCTCTGATTCGGGATACCTCTGAATTTTAGGGTACATGGCTAGAGGAAAATAAATCCTCTTGCCCCTTGATAGGTACTGAGTCTCTGAATTGGAAGGTACGTGGCCAGAGGAAAATAAATCCTCTTGCCCCTTGATTAGGAATTCAGCCTTGATAAGAGTACCTGAAATTGCGCGCCCTAAATTCCTAAGATCCTTGAAAGGGTTAGTTAATTATGTTATGCTTATGATGTCATGATGTCATGATGTTATGCGAATGCAGTTTGTTAGACTTAATGCGAGATGGTAAGGACAAACAAGTCCTTTCAACAAAACCTGCGAAGAACGAAGGTTAGTAACAAACATAAACAAGTCACACGAGTCACGCAAGTCACACAGGTCACACAATTTTTGGCTTAAGGCTTGCATGGAGTCTGATCAGGTGTCCTTCCCAAGGGTATTTCTATGGATAAGGAGATTTCAGCAACGGGTTCTACCAAGTGACTCAGAATTGTCAGCCCCCTCTAAAGCACCCTCGAACATGGTAAATGCATACCACGCAATGATACTTTAGGAAGAAACCTATCTGAGCTGTAGTATCGGGTAGCGACCATAACTTGGCATGCACCAAGAATAGCCCTCCCACTACGTTCCTAAAAGTCAGGATGGGTTAAAGGTGACTAAAGGTCCTTGAGCTCCGACGCACCCAAAGATACATGCATAAACCTCTCTCATGCAAAAGAGGTACACAATAACCAGTGGAGGCCTAACTCAAGTGTGAACTTCATTTTAACCAACCCCAAGCATGCACAAGGGGGGTCTCCATGACTATGCCACTCCTAATCTTAAGTGTTCTTGAATCCGGGAATAGGATTCGTCCTTCAATTTTCCCAAAACGCCCCTAAAAAATAAAACAAACAAAGCAAACAATAGAAAACATTTAAGTGATTCCTAAACTTTTAAGGTAACCCCTCTTTTATCGAATTTATATCCCCATCAGAGTCGCCAGTTCTGTAATACGGTGAACTGACTTTTTATTAATCGGAATGTCGCGGTAAGCAAGAGTCGCCACCGACTTTTATTTTATCCAAACGAGTTAGAAAGGCTAAAAGAAACAGAAAAAAACCTTTTAAAGAAATCTAAGTTCGGGGGGTAATTTATGCAAAAGGGAAGGTGTAAGGCACCCTTTGCATCCATGGTTTTCCATGGGCTCTTAATTGCTTTGCTTGCTCGTTTGTTTAGAAAATGTAGATGAAAGAGATAGGGACTTTAGCTCGTAAATGAGCGTAGCCCTTTTGAAAAATTATGAGAAAGAATATAAGGAAAGTTTGAGCATTGCAAGGCAATTAGGGGCAATTACCTTAAACTCAGATGATAGGTCTCTTTTTAGCCTTTCAGAATGAAAGGGTCTATCCTTGCCATAAGAGGGCAGGAAGCCTTTCGTTTGGAGGTAGAAGGGTCATCGTTTTATCATTCTCCATAAGACTGACCCATGCCATAGAGAGGCAGGTAGTCTAAGGGAATGATCAGAATAGCCTTTCGTAGGCAGCCAGAAGATACCTCAGCCTTTTCCGTAGGCAACTTTCGAGGGTCGAGGTCATGTTAGTGTATCGAAGGCAGCATCATTAGGGACCATGACCTTTAATCGAGGCAACATGGCTGAGGTATCCTCGTATTCGAGGGACTGACTATTCTGCACAAACACAAGGCAACAAGGCAACAGGCAACAAGGCAACAGAGAGGGTTACCCAAAAGCGTGCGTGTGTGCACCAATCACGTGATTATATTCAATTATATTATCTTGTAAATTAGTGAGGCTAATTCAATTTAATGGTTGTCACTCCCTATTTTACTAACCAAGCAGGCAAGAAACAGTAATATGGGGGAGGGGACAATGAAACCAGTGGATCCCTTAATAGGGTTTGACATAAGTAATAATTAAAAGAGAAAATAAAATAACAAAAGATGAACTTCAGGGTTACCGAACATTCGAGCTTTGACTGGTTAGCTAAGCCTGAAAATTGGAAAAGGAAAAATAAACACGAAGGGGGGTGAGTGCATTATCAGGTTCGAAGGCAAACTTTATTAACTCTAAAACCAAAGAATAAAGAAATTAAAAGTAAATAAATAAAGAATACTTAGCTGCATTTGCTCTGCCAGGGTTGGTGGGCAAAGGTTTGCCTGAAGCATTGACTCTGACCATCTGAGAATTGACAGAAGAAATAACAAGGCGTGAGTGTATAGGCAGTTCATTGATATTTAATAGCAAACCCTAATTATATATAAAAAAATAGGGAAGATAAACAAAGAGAACAAGGGTTGAATCGGGACTTAGCTTTTGAATTCGACGTGGCGCGTTATTGGGGTGAACCATATTGATAACCCTGAAAAGGCACAAAAGAAATATTTTTAGTGTATGAATGATCTACTGATAAACCTCACGAACCCTGATTTAGGGCACAAGTTAACCATGATTAATAAATAATAAAAAAAACCAAATTGATTATTGGTTTTCAACCTAATTAGTTAAATCAACAAAACAGGTTTTCGATTAAATTGTCTAATCCTAATACGTATTTTAATCAATTAATAACAATGTTAACCTAATTAAATATTTAAACAATTAAATTAAATTAATCATTTAATTACTTAAATCAAATAACAATTATTATTAGCACTAAATCAAATTAATTATTTAATTATAAAATACATTTTATTAAAATAAATGGTTGTGACTTTATGAAAAAGGAAAAAAGAAATTAAAAGAAAATTTGGTATAAAAATAAATTAAATAGAATTGGTATTGAATAAATAAAAATAAAAAGAAAAGAAAAACAAACTTAGCTGGTACGATTGGGTGTGGTTGGCTCTGTGGTGTTCCATGATGTGGCTCGCTCCTGGGCCCTTGGATCTGGCATGGGAAGAAATCTGAAGGCTCGTGTTGAAGGCCTACGATAGGCGTTTGCGCGTGAGGCACCCTGAATTTTCAACCAAATAATTTGTTAAAAAATAACAAGGAGACCTGGGGATCGAACCCCGTCTCGTTGGGTAACGCACGCGATTCCCTGCCAATCGTACCATGATGTATTGCTGCTAATGAATTCAATAACCACTGTAATATTAACAACAAAAATCACATAAAATTTAAAACGAAAAATCAGCGCGCCTGGGCTTCATCTTCTTCACTGGATTACTGAAACTTTTGACAATCGCTTTTGGAACATGGTTATACACCTGCAAATCGCAAAACCTCATACGGGCATGAAAATCCAAAAAAGAAAGCACGGTTGAACTCGTATCGTCGTCACGAATTCAAAGATGGCTTTAATTCGGCCCGATTTAACCTGCAACGAAAATCCCTAAACCGAAACCCTAGGATCCGGCCATGGCAGTTTACGACATAGACCCATAAACAATGAATTAACAGTCCAGAAACGTCCTATACATTGATGTAAACATGATTATGCAACTGAATAACGTCCATGATGCATGAATATTGCAAATCAATTCAAATTATAAACTTGCAAACCGTGATACTTATGGACGTGGCTCTTGGTGCTTCACGCTTCAGTGATGATTGCAATAGCTTCAGAAGACTCCAAGGAATATGATTTGATCCTTCACTTTGTTTGAGAGCTTCCTTAATCTTGAAACCGAATTTGACTCTTTATGAGATTTTCAAGCTCTTGGCTATGGCTCTTGCTGCAGATTTTTCGTCCAAAACCTTGTCCTCTTGTTTCTGAATATCTTTATGCATTTATATGGATGCATTAGGTCATCAAAATTGATCCAAATCATTGCAATTGGTATGATTGAGTATGAAATCTTTTTTTATTGAATTTTGATTGAAACTTTGCGACATTGATACCAAATTTAGCCAATTATCCCTTGAATGAAATCCAACAGATTTGCTTTTAATTTTTTTGGTGAGATTTTAGATCATATTTGGAACCAAATAAAATCTTTGAATATTTCTAATATTTTTATTCAATTTAAATTGAATTTAAATGATTAAATTCAAAATAAAATAAATAATAAATACCAAAAAAGGATTGAATGGACCATGGGTCGTGGATGGCCTCTTGGAACAAGTTTGGATCACAAAACTTGGGCTTCTTTGAAAAAATATTCATTTTGAACCTTTTTTCTTCATATTTTCTTCAAAACGGTCCAACTCTGATAAGGTCTACCTCTCTCAATTTTTGAGGTATTGAAGTGTTATAGGATTTTTTTAGAAATCTTAAAGAGTCCTCTAACCAGTGTCTTTGGTCCCAGGTCAAAATCATTTTCCATGCTCCTTGTGTGTCTTTTTGAAAAAATGACTTTTTGTTGACTTTTGAAAAGGACCTATAATGATTTAGTCCATATCTCTTAAACCATTGACCTATGAGCTCTGATTCTTGGGCCATTGGATAGAGGAATGAATTCCCTTCAAAATGAGCTTTGGTGGGAATTTTTCTGATGAAGTATGAATATTTGGTGAATTTTCAAAGTTTGGTTGACTTTTTCAGTTCATGCCCAAAATAGTAACTTTTGACCTTTGACTTTTCTGATTTTTCCTTGCATCATCATGATCAACCCTTGATCAAATGGTGATTTTAGGGTTATGAGGATGTCGTTGACCAAATATCTTGAACTTTGACTGTATTTTGACTTGAAATGACTGTTTTGCCCTTGAGAGTCGACTGTTGACCTAATCAGGATTTGAGGGACTAAATTTGCTCTGTTTGACTTGAAACTTTATATGGGGATACTTTGGGATGTTAGTGACCCTATGGAACCACCTTGAGCCATTGATTCAATGATTTTCTTTTGAATGCACCAAACCCTAGTTTCAGGGCCTTGTATAGGAGAGTGTATTTTGGAGCTTTGTGTTTTGATTTGATTTTGTGCAGGAGAAAATGTATGGGCAAATTTTGGGGTATGACAGTCTGTATCCACAAAGTTCAAACAAAGAACACCCTTCTGAACATAGTCCCTCATAAAATGATGTTTAATCTCAATATGTTTAGCTTTGGAATGTAAGATAGGATTCTTAGATAAACATATAGCAGAAGTATTATCACAGAAAATAGGAATGTGACTCTCATATATCTGATAATCTTCTAGCTGACTCTTCATCCTTAGCATTTGTGTGCTACATCCAGCAGCAGCAACATATTCTGCTTCTGTAGTTGAGAGAGCTATGGTAGCTTGCTTCTTGCTGTACCAGGAGATCAAATGACTTCCAAGGAATTGACAACTTCCAGAAGTACTCTTTCTTTCAATTCTATCTCCAGCATAGTCAGCATCACAGAATCCTACTAAGTTGTATTCTTTAGATCTTCTGTAGACTAAACCAACGTTAGTAGTACCTTTCAGATACCTCAGAATTCTCTTAACAGCAGTTAAGTGAGATTCTCTGGGATCTGATTGGAATCTAGCACACAAACAAACACTGAATAGAATGTCAGGTCTAGAAGCAGTTAAGTATATAAGAGATCCAATCATACCTCTGTACAACTTCTGATCTACCTTCTTACTTACCTCATCCTTACCTAGAACACATGTTGGATGCATAGGAGTTTTGGCTTCTTTGCTTTCAGAAAGATTAAACTTCTTCAGAAGTTCTTTCACATACTTTGTTTGATGAACATAGGTTCCATCAGAAGTTTGATTGATTTGAATCCCAAGGAAATACTTGAGTTCACCCATCATACTCATTTCAAATTCAGCCTGCATAGACTTAGCAAACTCCTTTCCAAGTGAAGCATTAGATGTTCCAAAGATAATATCATCGACATAAATTTGACAAATTAAAATGTCCTTTTTAGACGTTTTACAGAAAAGAGTCGTGTCCACTTGTCCTCTAGTGAAACCATTGTCTAGAAGGAAAGAACTCAATCTTTCGTACCAAGCTCTGGGAGCTTGCTTCAAACCATACAATGATTTCTTAAGTTTGAAAACATGTTCTGGAGACATAAAGTCTTCAAAACCAAGAGGTTGGTGGACATAGACTTCTTCATCTATATAACCATTTAAGAAGGCACTCTTAACATCCATCTGATACAGAGTGATGTTATGTTGAGTGGCAAAAGAAATCAATAAGCGAATAGATTCTAACCTGGCCACTGGTGCAAAGGTTTCTGTATAGTCAATCCCTTCTTGCTGACTATATCCCTGAGCCACCAGTCTGGCTTTGTTTCTTACCACTTCTCCCTTTTCACCGAGCTTGTTTCTGAACACCCACTTAGTACCAATGATGTTGAATCCTTTTGGTCTAGGAACCAAATCCCATACATCATTCCTTGTAAACTGATTTAGTTCTTCTTGCATGGCAATTATCCAGTCTGGATCTTCTAGAGCTTGATCAACAGAAGTTGGCTCGATTAAAGAAACAAGACCTAATTGACATTCTGCATTGTTCTTAAGGAATGCTCTTGTTCTGATGGGATCATCTTTCTTTCCAAGGATCACATCTTCTGAGTGAGCTAAGGAGAGTCTAGAAGATCTTCTGACTGTTGGCTCTTCAAAAATCCTGAGATTCTCTAAAGATGCAGCAACTTGATCTTCTGATCCATTGCTTCTGAGACTTTCAGCTTCTGGAGCTTTGCTTCTTGGTTCTACAGCTTCTGATATGTCAATATCTATATCTGCAAAATTCTCAAACTGCTTTGGTTTTTCAAGACCAAGCTTATCATCAAACCTGATATTGATTGATTCTTCTACAACCAATGTTTCAGTATTGTATACTCTGTAGCCTTTAGAGCGTTCAGAATATCCAAGAAGAAAACATTTTTGTGCCTTAGAATCAAACTTACCAAGATGATCTTTAGTATTCAGAATAAAGCACACACATCCAAAAGGATGAAAATATGAAATGTTGGGCTTTCTGTTCTTCCACAATTCATAAGGAGTCTTATTTAGAATAGGTCTTATAGAGATTCTATTCTGAATATAACATGCAGTGTTTATTGCTTCTGCCCAGAAGTGCTTAGCCATATTGGTCTCATTAATCATGGTTCTGGCCATTTCTTGCAGAGTCATATTCTTTCGCTCTACAACTCTATTTTGCTGTGGAGTTCTAGGGCAAGAGAAATCATGGGCAATACCATTTTCTTTGAAGAATTCCTCAAAGAATCTGTTCTCAAATTCGCCACCATGATCACTTCTGACCTTTATGATTTTGCACTCCTTCTTAGATTGGATCTGAGTGCAGAACTCAAAGAACACTGAATGAGACTCATCCTTGTGTTTTAAGAACTTTACCCATGTCCAGCGGCTATAATCATCTACGATGACTAATCCATATTTCTTCCCTCTGACAGATGCTGTTTTGACTGGTCCAAACAGATCAATGTGCAGAAGTTCTAATGGCCTTGAGGAAGAGACAACATTCTTAGATTTGAATGCAGGTTTGGAGAACTTGCCCTTCTGACATGCTTCACAAAGAGCATCTGATCTATATTTCAGATTCGGGAGACCTCTGACCAGATTTAGTTTGTTAATCTGAGAAATCTTTCTCAAACTAGCATGTCCTAATCTTCTGTGCCAGACCCATTTCTCTTCAGAAACAGACATAAGGCAAGTCACCTTCTGCTTCTCAAGATCTGAAAGATCAATCTTATAGATGTTGTTCTTTCTCTTGCCTGTAAATAGGATTGAGCCATCCTTTTGACTTACAGCCTTGCAAGACTTTTGATTGAAGATTATATCATAACCATTGTCACTTAATTGACTTATGGACAATAAGTTATGCGTTAATCATTCTACAAGAAGTACATTAGTTATGGAAGGAGAGTTACCAAAATTTATGGTTCCAGAGCCAATAATCTTGCCCTTCTGATCTCCTCCAAACTTGACTTCTCCACCTGGTTTAAGCACCAGGTCTTGGAACGTAGACCTTCTTCCCGTCATGTGTCGCGAGCACCCAGAGTCCAGGTACCATGACATTTTGTGCTTTGTCCTCTTTGCAGCTAAGGATATCTGCAACAGAAGTTATCTTCTCCTTAGGTACCCACAATTTCTTGGGTCCTTTCTTGTTAGTTTTCCTCAAGTTCTGATTGAACTTGGGTTTAGCATAATAGTTAACAGGAGGAACAACATGATATTCTTTAGGTTTGACAGCATGATATTTCTTAGGTTGTGTTACATGCTTCTTGGTGTGTACAGTGTTAAAACTCTGTGCATGTGAAGTGAGCCTAATATCATGTGCATGGCCATATTTGAACTGATCATACAATGGCTTGTATGTGATTTTCAGATCATCAACAGGTTCAAATTTATGTGAGGTATCACCCTCATAGCCAAAGCCAAACCTTTTGTTTCCAGAAACACCATATATCATAGAAGCAAGGTGACTTCTGCCAATACTTCTAGATAGGAACTTTCTGAAGCTCGAGTCATATTCTTTCAGAATATGATTGAGACTAGGAATGAACTTTTCTGATTCAGAAGGAGATCCACTATCTTTGGATAATTTTAAAACTTTTTCCTTCAGTTCAGAATTTTCCAATTCCAACTTCTTAGTTTCAAATTCAAATAGCTTTTTCAGCTTTTTGTATTTGATACTAAGATGAGCCTTGAGTTCCAGAAGTTCAGTCAAGCTGGAAACTAATTCATCTCTAGATAGTTCAGAAAATACCTCTTCAGAATCTGATGTTAGAACAAGATTTGTTCTGATCAATTATCTTAGTTTTGATGATAACAATAATATGAATTTTGCTTAAGATAATATGGTACTCTAATCCAATGCAATTTCCTTTTCAGGAAATATATAAAGAGTACGCATAATTCAGCGCTCAGAAGCTTTGTCTCAAAGGGTTCAGCATGCAACATCAGAACATGGTCTGGCAAGACATCAGAAGATGGTCGAAGCAGAATCAGAACATGGGTCTATGGAAGCATAAGAAGAACAAGAGAACAGAAGCACTGAAGTTCTGATGGTATCACGCTCAGAAGCACTTCAAGGTTAGAAGATCAGAAGATGCTATGCACCAAGCTGTTTGACTCTGATGATATTCAAACGTTGTATTCACAAACATCAGATCAGAAGAAAGTACAAGTGGCAAGCTACGCTGACTGACAAAAGGAACGTTAAAAGCTATTCTAGGCTACGTCAGTAGACACAGCGTGAACAAGGCTCGAGGTAGTTGACAAAAGCGTATAACATTAAATGCGATGCTGTACGGAACACGCAAAGCATTAAATGCACTCAACGGTCATCTTCTCCAACGCCTATAAATATGAAGTTCTGATGAGAAGCAAGGTTAACGATTCTGCACCAAAACAACTCAAATTAACTTGCTCAAACGCTGTTCAAATCAAAGCTCAGAATCTTCATCTTCATCAAAGCTCACTACATTGCTGTTGTAATATATTAGTGAGATTAAGCTTAAACGTTAAGAGAAATATCACAGTTGTGATTATCGCTTTTAAGAAGCATTTGTAAACTCTTAGAATTGATTACATTAAGTTGTAAGGAACTAGAGTTATCGTGTTGATCAGAATACTCTAGGAAAGTCTTAGAGGGTATCTAAGCAGTTGTTCCTGGAGTGATCAGTGTGTGATCAGAAGACTCTGGAAGACTTAGTTGCTGACTAAGTGGAGAACCATTGTAATCCGTGCGATTAGTGGATTAAATCCTCAGTTGAGGTAAATCATCTCTGCGGGGGTGGACTGGAGTAGTTTAGTTAACAACGAACCAGGATAAAAATAACTGTGCAATTTATTTTTATCTGTCAAGTTTTTAAAGCTACACTTATTCAAACCCCCCCTTTCTAAGTGTTTTTCTATCCTTCAATTGGCATCAGAGCGCCGGTTCTAAGGTGCAAGCACTTAACCGTGTTTAGAAAAGATTCAGGAAGAGAAAAACGCTTCAGTAAAAGATGGTTGATGAGAGTGAAAAGTCTACACCTACACCTGCATCTACATCTGGCTCTGCTGAGCAATACAACGGTAACAATGGTTACACTAGACCGCCGGTATTTGATGGTGAAAACTTTGAATACTGGAAAGATAAACTGGAAAGTTACTTTCTGGGTCTAGATGGTGATCTATGGGATCTTCTGATGGATGGTTACAAACATCCAGTAAATGCCAGAGGCGTAAAGCTGACAAGGCAAGAAATGAATGATGATCAGAAGAAGCTTTTCAGGAATCATCATAAATGCAGAACTGTTTTGCTGAATGCTATCTCTCATGCTGAGTATGAGAAGATATCTAACAGGGAAACGGCCTATGACATATATGAGTCCTTGAAAATGACTCATGAAGGAAATGCTCAAGTCAAGGAGACAAAAGCTCTAGCTTTAATCCAGAAGTATGAAGCCTTCAAGATGGAGGATGATGAAGACATTGAAAAGATGTTTTCAAGATTTCAAACTCTTACTGCTGGATTGAGAGTTCTTGACAAGGGATACACCAAGGCTGATCATGTAAAGAAGATCATCAGAAGCCTACCCAGAAGATGGGGTCCTATGGTGACTGCATTCAAGATTGCAAAGAATCTGAATGAAGTTTCTCTGGAAGAGCTTATCAGCGCCTTGAGAAGTCATGAAATAGAGCTGGACGCAAATGAGCCTCAAAAGAAAGGTAAGTCTATTGCATTAAAATCTAATATCAAAAAATGCACTAACGCTTTTCAGGCTAGAGAAGAAGATCCTGAAGAATCAGAATCTGAAGAAGAAGATGAACTGTCCTTGATCTCCAGAAGGCTAAATCAACTCTGGAAGACCAAGCAAAGGAAGTTCAGAGGCTTCAGAAGTTCAAGGAAATTTGAACGTGGAGAATCTTCTGATGAAAGAAGATTTGACAAGAAGAAGGTCATGTGCTATGAATGCAATGAGCCTGGACACTACAAGAATGAATGTCCAAATCTTCAGAAGGAAAATCCCAAGAAGAAATTTCATAAGAAGAAAAGTCTTATGGCAACCTGAGATGAGTCAGAAGATGATTCAGACTCTGAAGATGAGCAGGCTAACTGTGCGCTGATGGCGACAGAAGATGACAGATCAGAATCTACATCAGAATCAGATTCTGAAGAGGTATTTTCTGAACTTACTAGAGATGAGTTAGTTTCCGGTCTAACTGAACTTCTGGAACTCAAGTCTCAGATTAGTCTCAAATACAAAAAGCTGAAAAAGCTATTTGAATTTGAAACAAAGAAGCTTGAGTTGGAGAATTCTGAATTAAAAGAAAAACTTTTAAAATTATCCAATAATGTTGGATCTCCTTCTGATTCAGAACAATCCACTCCTAGTCTAAACCATATTCTGAAAGAATATGATTTAAGTTTCAGGAAGTTCCTATCTAGAAGTATTGGCAGAAGTCAGCTAGCTTCTATGATATATGCTGTGTCTGGAAACAAAAGAGTTGGCATTGGTTTTGAGGGTGAAACCCCATACAAACTTGAACCTGTTGATGAAATGAAAATCACATACAAGCCATTGTATGATCAGTTCAAGTATGGCCACTCCCATGATATTAGGCACACTTCACATGCTCAAAGCTTTCACATATCACACACCAAAAAGCATGTGACACAACCTAGGAAATATCATGAAACTCACATTAAAAATTATCATGCTGTTACTCCTTCTGCTTACAATGTTAAACCTAAGTTCAATCAGAACTTGAGGAGAACTAACAAGAAAGGACCCAAGAAAATGTGGGTACCAAAGAAAAAGACTATTTCTTTTGCAGATTCTCTTGGTGACAAAGAAGATAAAAGTCAACATGACATGTCTCCTGGACTCAAGTTGGTCTCAACACTTGAAGGGAAGAAAGACTGTCTTCCAAGTTCTGGTACTTAAATCTGTTGAAGAAACTTTGTCTGAAGGAGATCAGAAAAGATAGCTTATCAGTCTTGAAATCATCTGTTTTGTTTGTTTCTCAAGCAATGGTGTTTTGTTCTTGAGTATTCTAAATGCTCTAAATGCTACAGAATATACAAAATTGAAACATCGATTGTGGACGAATCAATAAACATCTGGTTTGATGATAAACTTGTTTCTGATGAAACAAAGCAGCTTAAGAATTTCTGCAGATACAATTTTGTCGTATCAGAAGCTGCAGAACAAAGAAGTGAACCTCCAGAAGATGTGTATATCAGAAGTAATGGATCAGAAGATCATTCAGCTTTATATCAGCACACTTCAGAAGGAGCGTTTCCAGAAGAGAAAGTTGATCAGATCAGAAGCAGTGATCAGAATCTGAAGGCGTAAAGTCTATTTTGAAATTTACAGCTGTCATCTATTATCTGATGGTGAACACGTGTCTGTACGGTTAGTACAAAGCGTGCAGTTGAAAAGACGCCGACCTAGGTAACTGTTTTAAATCATTTCATTTACCACGTTCTCTCTCCTCACGTCACTCATCAGTTAATAAAATTGATTTCTTTTGATTCTGGAACTGTTCAGTTTATATTTCTTATTATTTTCCGTTTCAATTCCGTCTCTATATATTCATTTCAAATCATTTCTTACATTTTTTTTCGCTCCCTTGTCTCTCTTTCTCCTTGCATTCTCTCGTTTGAAAAGTTCTTAGCCGTTTTCTAAAAAACCCTAATCGAAAACCAAGTTCGCTCTTCTTGTTCGTTTTTGTTCATTCTGCATCCATGGCTGCCTTCTCATCCCAAAATGCTGAGTCATCTGTTCCTCATCATCTCCAAGAAGAAACTTTGCAACTCACTCCTGTTGTTGCATGCTCCATTCCTAAAGATGAATTGGAAGTTCTGTGTGAACTCTTGGTTGACTTTGACAACATTGAAGAAAACCAATTTCACCTTAAAGAAGACATCATCTTTCAAGGATGGACCTCGTTGTTCGCTGAGTTCGTTGGTCCAGTTTATCCGGATCTTGTCAAGGAGTTCTGGGTACATGCTGTGGTTGCTCTAAAATCTATACTTTCTTTCGTCCATGGAAAGTTTGTCGTTATTACTGAAAACATCCTAAGAATGATATTTGATCTGAAAAAACCTGAAGGGGTTTTTGAGCTTGATCAAAGGGCAGATATGGGAGATGTCCTATCCACTCTTTATCCAAATGTCAAGAAAACAAAATACGTCAAGGAATTGAGAGATGTCTACAGAATCTGGACAAAGATCCTTCTTGGGTGTTTCTACCATAGGAAATCAACACATGCTTCGGATTTCATCAGTAATGATCAAAGGTATATTCTTTATTGCATTGCCACTCAGAAAAAGGTTGATGCGATTTACATTATCTTCAACCATATGTGGAAAGCAGTAAAGGATTCTAGAAACGCTTTCAGAAAAGAAAATGGTGGAACAATCATTCCTTTTGGTAGAATTATTACAAACCTTCTGGTGCATTCCAAGATTGTTGAGAGTCTGGAGTCTGAAGGTATTATCAAAAACCTTGCTGTCACCTCTGGAGCCTGTCTGAATGCTTATTCTTTGAAGAAGATGAAAATTATTGACACTATCCTCAAAGTTCCTCAACCTCTAGCTGGAACAAGAATCAGAAGAAAACCAGTACTAGCTGATTTTGAAACCTTCTTCAATAGTGAGGTACCTGAAGTCAGAACTAAGTATCTGAAGTCACAAAAAGAGGATAAGAGTCTTAAAGATCAAGACAAAGGTGCTCCTATTAAAGTGAATCGTAAGAAGGAAGAAAGGACCAAAAGAAAGTTTGATCATCCTGCTGCTACCACCAATAAAGAAATGGTCCCAGAAGAAGTCATTGCAAAGGTTGCTAAGGCTGTCTCTGCTGATTTTGAGAAGAAAAAGAAGGAAGCTGAGAAAAAGAAGAAGAAGTCTAATAACAATGCTGAGATTGTTGGAGTTGTTGAGAAGAAGAAAATCGGAAAAAGAAAGATGATTCTTCAAGAATCTGATGAAGAAAATATCTCTCAAGAGGCTGAGAATCAACCAGAAGTTCTGGCATATGTCAGAAGGAAAGAAATCGCTAGCGGCAAAACAAAGATTTTTGAAGAGCCGAAGAGTAAGAAGCAGAAGAAGACTGAGGACGTGGCCAAAGCCTTTCTGAGAGGTTCCAAAGGTATATGCATTTCTGAACCTAATTCTGTTCCTGCTGTTTGTTCAGAAGCTGCACCAATAGAGGTTGTCCCTACACCTGAACCAGAAAAAGCCACATCAGAATCACCAGTCTTTGTCCATGTTCTTACACCTCCACCTTCTCCTATAACCATTCCTTCCTCTCCACCTACCATAAATCCTGTTCTGGATATACCACCCCTTCAAACTCTCTTTCCATCTCAACCTTCTCTCAATGCCACTCTTGAACATTCTCCCCCCACCTCTCAAAACAATCCTTGTGATTCTCCTTTTCCAACCTCTGCATCACATGAGCAGCTGCTCCGTGATTGCAACTACACTCCCAAGCCTCGTCCTGAAGCTGAAGTAGTAGTGTTAGATTCTGATACTGAAGCAGAATCTTCTTATAGGTTGGATAGAGAACCTCATCCATATTTCACTTCCAACCCTGCCTTTTCAAAAACCCAAATAAAATCCCGCCCTGTATATCCTATTGGTGTAGTTTTTGAAAACATAAAGAGGAATCTCAGAAGTACCTTTGATACTCTCAGAATTGCTGAAAGTTCTGGATTGAATGATGTTGCTATGCGGAACTTCTGGAGGATCTTTCGCAGAGAATCCGATGCTCTGTTTTTAGAACTTCAGGAAGCCTGTGTAGCTGCTGCCCCACGGCCTCATGGAATTCTGAGGAACTATGAAGACTTCTGGTTTGCTAGTCTCAAAGGAAGACATCTGTTGGAAGAGAAGCCCTTCTTGGATGAGAAGGAACAATTAAGATTGGCTGCTGAAATGGAAGCAAATCCATGCAGGGATATTGTTATCTTTATTCCTCAACACCCTGTTCTGCTCGGAGATTTCAAGACTCTCTTTGACTTTCTGAGGGAAAACCCTTCTAAGAAAGACCCAAGCTTGGTCATTCCAGAAGTTGTTGACCCACCAGAAGTTGAAGGTCCTTCTGCTCCCAGGAATCTAGCTGCCATTCTTCAGGCACTTGAGAATGGAGACTCGGAAATTCCTGCTGCAGAATATGGAGATGCTTCTATGCAAGAAGCAGATGCTGAAGATCATGTTGCTAAAACTGTTCCTGTTGAGGAAATCCCTGCAAATGATCTATCTATGGAAGCTGCAGATCAACATGCTATTCCTGTGGTTGAAAGCGGTGAAGCTTCTTCTGATGAATCTTCTCGTCTTGCAAGGACTCTAGAAGAAATTCAGAAAAGACAGGATGAGCAAAGCTCACTCAATGCTGAGTATAGCGCTTTCATGGTGAGGCAAGAAGGACACAACAATATGGTTCAAGAGATGCTGACCAAGATCTTGTCAAGACTAGGGCCATCTTAGATTGAGTCTGTGTTGTTTCTTTCTTTTCGTTGCATCTGTCTTTGTGCATCTGATCTTTCTTATCTTCATGTACTTCTGTACCTGCTGTTTGAACTTTAATGAAATCATCTTCTTCCTGCGTGTGTTTCGTTGGTTTCTCTCTGAATCTTTTTTGTTTTTTGATGATATGATAAAAAGGGGGAGAAGATAAATGATAAATGATTTGATTAAATCTATCAGTTGCTGGGTAAAGCTCCCACACATTCACTAACAAGAACTGCAAGTTCTATATGGTTTAAGTGTTTTGCAGGTATAAAGAAGTGAAGAGAATCTTCAAAGCAAAGCATACACAAGAAGCAAAACCATGGAAACTGAAGCAAGCTGAGTGCTATCAAGCTTCAGAGATCAGAAGCAAGAAAGAAGATAGAATTTGATCGATATTTGTCTATTTGCTATGACAAAATTCTATTTTCTCTGATACATTATTTTAGCCTATATGGCTCTAATACATATAATGTGTTTTAATATACATTTTATGTTCTGACTCGTTCATGCTGACTTTTGTCGTTTAGTTTTTGTTCTGTAACATTTCAGGATGTAGAGATGCTCAGATGATGCTCTGGTACATTCAACAATGTTCTGATACAAATCTAGCATGAAGTGATGTTGGTAGAAATTCAAAGCTCTGAAGCTATCCGAGGGAAGCAGAAATCAGAAGCTGCGAATGTTCTAAAGATCCAGAAAACTCAAGTTCTGAAGCTGTCCTAAATGGAAGCAGAAATCAGAAGCTGTGAATGTTCAGAAGATCAAAGAAATTCAAGTTCTGAAGCTGTCCTAGATGGAAGCAGGAATCAGAAGCTATGAGTGTTCTAGGAATCTAAAGAAATTCTAGTTCTGAAGCTGTCCAATGGAAGCAGAAGTCAGAAGCTATGAATTTTCTAAAGACAGAAGCTTATATGATCGTCTCTACCGAAATAATCAGGGAAGTCTTTTATTAAAGTTCTTCGAGTATTTATTTCAGGGGGAGATTATTTATCTCAGGGGGAGATTGTTAATCTCAGGGGGAGACATATTCATATGCTTATGCTATAGCCGTGTAATTTGTCTTTTGCCGTTTATTCTTTCTGATCGCAAATTCATATCATTTATATATGTTTTTGTCATCATCAAAAAGGGGGAGATTGTTAGAACAAGATTTGTTCTGATCAATTATCTTAGTTTTGATGATAACAATAATATGAATTTTGCTTAAGATAATATGGTACTATAATCCAATGCAATTTCCTTTTCAGGAAATATATAAAGAGTACGCATAATTCAGCGCTCAGAAGCTTTGTCTCAAAGGGTTCAGCATGCAACATCAGAACATGGTCTGGCAAGACATCAGAAGATGGTCGAAGCAGAATCAGAACATGGGTCTATGGAAGCATAAGAAGAACAAGAGAACAGAAGCACTGAAGTTCTGATGGTATCACGCTCAGAAGCACTTCAAGGTCAGAAGATCAGAAGATGCTATGCACCAAGCTGTTTGACTCTGATGATATTCAAACGTTGTATTCACAAACATCAGATCAGAAGAAAGTACAAGTGGCAAGCTACGCTGACTGACAAAAGGAACGTTAAAAGCTATTCTAGGCTACGTCAGTAGACACAGCGTGAACAAGGCTCGAGGTAGTTGACAAAAGCGTATAACATTAAATGCGATGCTGTACGGAACACGCAAAGCATTAAATGCACTCAACGGTCATCTTCTCCAACGCCTATAAATATGAAGTTCTGATGAGAAGCAAGGTTAACGATTCTGCACCCAAACAACTCAAATTAACTTGCTCAAACGCTGTTCAAATCAAAGCTCAGAATCTTCATCTTCATCAAAGCTCACTACATTGCTGTTGTAATATATTAGTGAGATTAAGCTTAAACGTTAAGAGAAATATCACAGTTGTGATTATCGCTTTTAAGAAGCATTTGTAAACTCTTAGAATTGATTACATTAAGTTGTAAGGAACTAGAGTGATCGTGTTGATCAGAATACTCTAGGAAAGTCTTAGAGGGTATCTAAGCAGTTGTTCCTGGAGTGATCAGTGTGTGATCAGAAGACTCTGGAAGACTTAGTTGCTGACTAAGTGGAAAACCATTGTAATTCGTGCGATTAGTGGATTAAATCCTCAGTTGAGGTAAATCATCTCTGCGGGGGTGGACTGGAGTAGTTTAGTTAACAACGAACCAGGATAAAAATAACTGTGCAATTTATTTTTATCTGTCAAGTTTTTAAAGCTACACTTATTCAAACCCCCCCTTTCTAAGTGTTTTTCTATCCTTCATCTGATTCTGATGTAGATTCTGATCCATCATTCACTGTGGCCATCAGTGCAAAGTTGGCTTGCTCTCCTTCAGAGTCTGATTCTGATTCTGATTCAGAATCATCCCATGTTGCCATAAGACCTTTCTTCCTATGAAACTTCTTCTTGGGATTCTCCTTCTGAAGTTTTGGACATTCATTCTTGAAGTGTCCTGGCTCATTGCACTCATAGCAGACAACTTTCTTCTTGTCAGATCTTCTGCCACCAGAAGATTCTCCTCGTTCAAATTTGTTTGAACTTCTGAAGCTCTTGAACTTCCTTTGCTTGCTCTTCCAGAGTTGGTTTACCCTTCTGGAGATCATGGTCAGTTCATCTTCTTCTTCTGATTATGATTCTTCAGAATCTACTTTTTCAGCCTGAAAAGCGTTAGTGCATTTTTTAATATTAGATTTTAATGCAATAGACTTACCTTTCTTCTGAGGCTCATTTGCATCCAACTCTATCTCATGGCTTCTCAAGGCACTGATTAGCTCTTCCAAAGAAACCTCATTCAGATTCTTTGCAATCTTGAATGCAGTCACCATTGGGCCCCATCTTCTGGGCAAGCTTCTGATGATTTTCTTTACATGATCAGCCTTGGTGTAGCCTTTGTCCAGAACTCTTAATCCAGCAGTTAGTGTTTGAAATCTTGAGAACATCTTCTCAATGTCTTCATCGTCCTCCATCTTGAAGGCTTCATATTTCTGGATTAGAGCAAGAGCTTTGGTCTCCTTAACTCGAGCATTTCCTTCATGGGTCATTTTCAATGACTTATATATATCATGGGCAGTTTCCCTGTTAGATATCTTCTCATACTCAGCATGAGAGATAGCATTCAGCAAAACAGTCCTACATTTATGATGATTTTTGAAAAGCTTCTTTTGATCATCATTCATTTCTTGTCTGGTAAGCCTTACGCCTGTAGCTTTTACTGGATGTTTGTAACCATCCACCAGAAGATCCCATAAGTCACAATCTAGACCAAGGAAGTAACTTTCCAGTTTATCTTTCCAGTATTCAAAGTTTTCACCGTCAAATACTGGTGGTCTAGTATAACCATTGTTACCATTGTATTGCTCAGCAGGGCCAGATGTAGATGTAGATGTGTTTGTTGGAATTTCACCAGCCATCTTTTACTGAAGCGTTTTTCTCTTCCTGAATCTTTTCTAAACACGGTTAAGTTCTTGCACCTTAGAACCGGCGCTCTGATGCCAATTGAAGGATAGAAAAACACTTAGAAAAGGGGGGGGGGGGTTGAATAAGTGTAGCTTTAAAACTTGTAAGATAAAAACAATTTGCACAATGATTTTTATCCTGGTTCGTTGTTAACTAAACTACTCCAGTCCACCCCCTTGGAGTGATTTACCTCACCTGAGGATTTAATCAACTAATCACACTTGATTACAATGGTTTTCCACTTAGCCAACTGCTAAGTCTTCTAGAGTATCTTGACAACCTAATCACTCTACGAACAAACTGCTTAGACAACTTCTAAGACTTGCTAGAGTATACTGATCAACAACCTGATCACTCTAGAACTTACAACTTAATGTAAACAAATACTAAGAGTATTACAATGCTTCTGAAAAGCTTTAATCACAACTGTGATATTTCTCTTAAAGTTTAAGCTTTAATCACAACTGTGATATTTCTCTTAAAGTTTAAGCTTAAATCTCACTAAGATATTACAACAGCAATGTAGTGAGCTTAATGATGAAGTTTGAGAGCTTTTGAATTTGACAGCGTTTCAGTTTAATGCGCAAGTGTTGTATTCAGAATTCGTAACTTAGCTTCTCATCAGAACTTCATATTTATAGGCACTTTGAGAAGATGACCGTTGGGAGCATTTAATGCTTTGCGTAATCCGTACAGCATTGCATTTAATGTTTCACTCTTTTGCCAACTACCTCGAGCCTTGTTTCCGCTGTGTCTACTGACGTTGCCTTTAATAGCTTCTAACGTTCCTTTTGTCAGTCAGCGTATCCTGCCAGTCTAGTACTTGCTTCTGATCTGATGTTTGTGTAAACAACGTTTGAATGTCATCAGAGTCAAACAGCTTGGTGCAGAGCATCTTCTTGTCTTCTGACCTTGAAGAGCTTCTGAGCGTGATACCATGAGAACTTCAATGCTTCTGCTTCTAATCTCAAGTTCTTCTGATGCTTCCATAGACCCATGTTCTGATTCTGCTTGACCATCTTCTGATGTCTTGCCAGACCATGTTCTGATGTTGCATGCTGAACCTTCTGAGTCAGTTGCTTCTTGCGCTGATTTTGTGCATACTCTTTGTATAATTCCTGAAATGAAAATTGCATAGTATTAGAGTACCACATTATCTCATACAAAATTCATATCCTTGTTATCATCAAAACTAAGAATATTGATCAGAACAAATCTTGTTCTAACAGGCATACCGTTACACAAGGCTTTCCACATACTAGAATGCGAAGGTCTTTTACGAGCATAATCAACTTGGCCATTCTTACCATAAAGACCTTTTAAAACACGATACCACATATCCTTTGACTTCACCATGAGCTGCCAATTAGTTGCGAGTCTTTTACATATTTAAGACTTAATTATTATTATTATTAATATTATTTTTATTATTTTTATTATTATTATTATTATTATTATTATTATTATTATTATTATTATATTTTAACATTATCTTATATATTTGAAAATAATATATAGCTCAAATTTTTTTCCAATGCAAGCCTTCTTTCTTATTAGAAGAGAAAGACATTGACATCCTTTTTATATCAGTTAAAAAAATACATTTTAACTCAGCTTTAATGCCGACATATTAAAAGGTGTCACAAAAAGTTTTCATTTTTCTCCTTGATTATGAATAAACCAAGAGAAAGGCACTACTCTTGGGTTTGAATCCCAAAAACAATAATTTTGTATTTTATTGAAAATATGCAATTTTATTTTTCGGTATTAAAATTAAGTTAAATAGTATGTTCATCCCGATGAAATGATTCTGTTGATACATTCGAGTAATTAACCGTTTTACAATTAGTAAACTATAAGTTAATGTTTGTTTTTTAGTTTTTAATTTGAATTTTTTTTAAATAGTTCCTGAATGTTAAAATGTTTTGGTTTTAGTCCTTAAATTTAAATTTACAGGAAAATATGTAAGTTTTCTGTGGACTTTCCAGCAAATTTTTCTGTATATTTAAAATCTGTTAGTTTCCTGCGAACTTTTCTATGAATTTTCCTCCATATTTTCACTTGAAGGACTAGAACCAACAAAAATTAACATTCAAGGAATATTTTCAAAAAAATCTAGACTAGGAACTAAAAGCAAAAACATGCTAACTTACCGGACCAGCATACTATTTAAGCCTACAAGGGTTCTCTTGTCTATACATCCCTCAACCCATACAGGGTGTTCTCATATATATATATATATATATATATATATATATATATATATATATATATATATATATATATATATATATATATATATATATATATATATATATATATATATATATATATATATATATATATAAAGGAGGATTATATTTACTCCAATCAATCATAATCATTTATTCTTTTCAATCTAATAGTTAAAAATAATAAGTAATTAAATTTGGACAGAGAAAATTATTCCTTATTATTTTTAATCATTAGATTGAAAAGAATAATGGAAAAGATGTGGAGTAAGTTATAATAACTTACTCTTGGGTAAATATATCTTTCATATATATATATATATATATATATATATATATATATATATATATATATATATATATATATATATATATATATATATATATATATATATATATTATTTTCAGAATAATTCAAAAACATCTTCGTCATCATCCTTGTAAATCTTGAAGAAAACCAAATCCTGAAATTTCTTACATATCAATATATTGGAATATATTTTCAATGGCTTCTCATTCATTTGCTTATGATAGGAATGAATAGTTGTGGCTTTAAATAAATTTTGTTAACTTGATAAAGTTAGATCTGAATTAGATAACAAAATTCTAGTTATAGAAAATGCAATGCAATATATTCTTTTATTAAGATACTTGTGACAATACTCTTTACAACCCACATGTTAGTTGTGAGTCTTTTACACATTTAAGGCTTATATATTTTGATATTATTTTATATATTTGAAATAATATACCTCTCAAAAATTTCCAATGCAAACCTTCTTTATTATCAGGAGAGAAGGATGTTGACATAATTTGAAACAAAATAACTCTATCACTACAAGAAAATAGAGAAGGGAAAAGATATTTTTACTACCTATTTTTGACACCTACACTGTATTGGTATGGCAAAATACTAGTATATTTTTTTTAATTTTTTAATAATTTGTTATGACTTTGATTTTTGTGCAGGCATTTCCTCTTTGTTGTGACCTACTTGTAGATAAGGTGTATCTACAAAGTAGTGTAAAAATAGCAAGGCTAAATAGAGAAATATATGATAACAACAATATTTGACATATACACCGTATAATTATACAAAACCTTCTACTTTTTATTTTATTAATTATATTTAAGTGATTTGAAATTTGTGTCACCCTGAAAATGAAATTAAACATATACGGTGTAACAGCTACGTTGTATAATTTTGGTGTCATGATAGCGTATCTTAAAAAAATATCCTTAAATGTGTTTTACCTAGAATCTAAATTCATAGAACTAATACATTAATTCTATACATATGACACGAGAATTTTCTAGAATTTAATTGGTTTTTATTTCTATCTTATTTATCGTGTGATTTTTATAGTAATAATAATGATTTTATTAAAATTTATTTGATTTCATGATGAAATATCTATATTTTAATTATAATTTGAAAAATAAATTAAAAATAATTAAAGGCTAAATAAAAATAATTTTTTTAAATCATTATTATTATGAATAAAAGAATTTTCAATTTTTAAATTAAAAAAAAGGCTTAAATGCACTTTTGTTCCTTGTAAATTAGCGAATTTTTTTATTTTCGTTCCCGTAATATTTTCTTTTTTGGACTGAGTTTCTATATCTTACTTTTTGCTTGCAAATTTTCCTGCGAATTTTAATTTTGGGGACTAAAACGAACGTGAAAGTGAAATATAGGGACTCAGACAAAAAAAATTTACAGTGACGAAAATCAAAAACTCGCTAACTTATAGGGATCAAAAGTGCATTTAAACCTAAAAAAAATTATTTGATTTCATGATGAAATATCTATATTATAATTACAATTTCAAAAATAAATTATAACTAAATAAAAACTAAAAATGAAAATAAACATTGTTTTTTGACTCATTATTATTAATAATAAAAGGACTTTCAAGTTTTAAATAAAAAAATTTAATTCACTCTATTATTTTAGCTCTCTCAAACTAAAATTAATAAATATATTTCTGATTTCTCCTCTCAAATTATGATACTCTCTCGTCCAATGTAACATAAATAAAACATTTCCAATTTTAAGATAAAAAATTTAAACTCAATCCATTTTTTCTTATATATTTATTTATCAACTATGTGACTTGAAATATTATACTTTATGTAAGTCTAAATTTTAGATTAAATTATATTGTATTATAAGTATATTTGTAATTTTTTCGTACATTATTATATTGAAATATTCGTGCATCCCACATCGACGTCTAATTTTATTAATTCGATAAAGTTTGAAATAGATTAAATAACACAAATCTAATTATAGAAAATGCAACGCAATACATTTTCTTTTATAAAGTTTATTTGCCATATAAGGTCACATCGCCATTTGCCATTTAGGCCACACCGTTATTTGTCATTAAGGTCACATCGCTACGAAATACATGTTACACTAATATGTTACAACAACTTATGCAATGACACGACATACATCAACAAAATACACTAACACATGCCACCATTTACACATCGTTATTCATACATCGTTGCAACTTCGTCACATCATGAAATTTCAACGATTTCATCATCACATTCACAACTTCACATTAGATCAAAATACTGGAATAATACAAATTTCCAAAAATTTTCCTCATACTGTTTCCAAATTATTTTTATTAGATGGAAAATATTTTTAGCTTTCCTTAGGTTTGAACGGCGCGTCAAACGGACACTCGAGTCAAAAGCTATGAATTTTTTAAGTTTTCAAAATCTGCCAGTTTTAGTAGGGTACCCGGTTACCCAGTTATGGTAACTGGTTACCACGTGATAATTTGAAATTTCTGGCTATTAGTTCAGTGTCAAAAATCTGTATTTTTTCTGCTACAATTTTTTCCCCAAAACTCAATTTTTTGACACCAAAATAGTTTCCTCACTTGTATAATTTGAACCCAAAAATTACCCAAATTTTCCATTCATCAAATAATCGCAATTTCATCAATTTTGTAGGAATTCACACATCATTCATCACCCACATTCATAACATCACATACACATTCAAAACTCAAATTCACACAAAGATGAACACACAATTATACAGCCTAACTCTACCATAACCCATCATCATACAATCCCTTATAGTGTTAGAACCTCACCCTTACCTTAGATTGAAGGTTCCTCAAGCTTCAACAATGGCTTCTCTCTTGCCCTAGCCTCTTTTCCCAAAAGCGCTCTTTCTCTGTTCTTTCACTTCTACAATCGATAAACCAAAAACACTTTTCTTTTCCTTTGTTTTGACTTATCTAACCC
Source organism: Vicia villosa (assembly GCF_029867415.1). NCBI lineage: Eukaryota > Viridiplantae > Streptophyta > Magnoliopsida > Fabales > Fabaceae > Vicia > Vicia villosa. The sequence goes on along the minus strand of NC_081180.1, from coordinate 213,878,253 downwards.
TTGGACCCCTAATATCATCATTCCCATTACGCTATCCTTCCTCTTACTACTATAATAATTATTTAATTATATAAACTATAATATTAATTCTAATAATATGATTTAAATAATATCAATAATTAACCCTCTGTTTCCACCCTTATGTTTCTACACTTTTAGTCATACACCCCCAACACCTTAATTTCTTTATTTTCTAAGGTTACTACCTCTCATCAAGTGTGTCACAATATATCAAAACACCACAATTATTCATAAACACCTATAATCACTTAGATTTTACACAAAATTAATTAAATGACTAATTAAATAATAAATCTAGATTTGTGTGGCGTTACAGACATTAACTCAACTTACTAAAGCTCGAGACTAACATAGTAAATTGTATCGCCGACCTTGCACATTTATCGCTATCCAGGGGATAAAATAATGATTTTGTGAACAAATAACTTATTGCTGCTAAGAGATTGACGTATTAAGTTATATCGCAGATGTTCATATACCAACCACGACCTAGGGGTAGATACTCGGGTTTTTAGATAACCTATTGCTGCTGGGAGACTAACGCATTATACTATATCGCGGATATTCTAGTGTAACTACTAAAACCTAGGGGTAGGTAACTCAGAATGAAAGAAAAACCTATCGTTGTTGGGAGACTAGCGCATTAGGTTATATCGTAGAAGTTACATTTCTATCACAACTTAGGGGATAAAAGATAACTCATCGCAGAAGCTTTGTGACTAACACGATGATATATAACAGATTTTGCATACTTATCACAACCTAGGGGATAAATATGGCGAGTTTTGAAAATAACTTACTAATGCTTCGGGACTAACATACTAAGCACATTTTTGCACATCTACCACAACCTAAGGGCGAGATAATAGGGTGTGTTTGAAAATTAATAACTTATTGCTGCTTCGAGACTAGTGTGATAAGTTATATCGTAGATTTTTTCACATCTACCACAACCTAAGGGTCAGATAATACGGTGTTTGAAATTTTGAACTTGAAATTGATAAATTGACAGTTTTTGAATCTGAAAGATTTGTGTTTGAAAAAAATTTGATACTTGAGAAATTTTTTAATTTGAAAATCTGATAATTGAAAAGTTTGAATTTTAAAATTTGAATTTGCTCCTTTGAAAAAATTTAACTTGAAACATTTGATCATTGAGAAAAGTTTGAATTTAACAATCGCAGAGTTTGAACTTGAATTTGAAAAGCTGAGTTTGACCACTTGAAAATAAACTGATTTTGATAACTGAAAATTTGACAGTTGAAAACTTGAACGGTATGCCCGCAGGCTGATGACTAGGCTGCAGATATGAGTCGTAGGTATGCTTCCTAGTATGACCTTGATTTATAGCACCTCTAATAGGTATGTCTGTTTTTAACTAAGGTTTCTATTTGTATTAGTGTGAAAGCTAATATTTGATTTTGTAATTTACGCAGGTGACTTAGCTTAGTAAATAGACCCTGAATTCTGTCAAAGTATTCCTGGGCCCACGTCACGATTGAAATATTTATACACAATGTTTAATGAAAATGGTATGAATATGTAAATGCACCAAGTGTTCTACGTGTTTGTTCTTTTGAAATCTTTGAAGTCGACTCGAATGCTTTTTTGACCAGTGCCCCTATGCTGACATGACTTCCCAATACTCTTTTTGAACTCGAAGATTGTTGCCGTAGGAAAGAGATTCACTGGGGATTGTGAAAGTAAGAAAAGAGCTTTCCCTTATCTTTCCCCAATATTTTGGATCTTTGCAAAGATTTGCTTCAATGGGAGTAGTTTGGCCATACTATGGACTCAATATGGCTGGTCCCACAATTTTGAACTTTGAAACATCATGCCCTTGATTAATTTTATCTTAGAATAATTTTCCCCTGATGAACTGTTTTGAAACGGTTTCCGAGTCTCGTAGTGATCTGCCCTAACATTTGAATTTTGAAAGATATGCCCTCGATCTCTAGGATCTGGGGGAAGTACCCTCGGAAAGAACTTGGACCTCACCACGAACTTGATATTAATTTCCCCAAGTTTTGAACCTTTGAAAAGTTTGTACTTGAAATTGCTTGAAAGGAAACTTGGATTTTACATGCCGTAAGATGAACTTGATATCAACTGCCCCAAATTTTGAGTCTCGAAAGGTTGCTCCCAATTATCAGGGTCTTGGAGAAATGACTCAAGAATGACCTTGGGTACTACCATCTTATGGTACGAACTTTGATTAAAGAATGCACCTTCGAATGGTATGCCCCTGATTGACAGTGCTTTGAAATGTGACCGAAGTTGATTGAATCTTAGAATGATCGCCCCTAGTCAATAGGATTTTCATGTGATGTTCCCCTATGATCATTAGGATTTTCCCCTTCTTATAGGGATCCTCTTAGATGTGTTTCCCCTATTAAGGAGTGTCTTGAAATGGATCGCTTTTAATTAAACCGATTTTGAGATCTCCTTGATGTTAAGTGTTGATTCGTAAATAAAATTGTATATTTTGAAAAGTAATTCTTCGTGATGCACATGCAAGTTTTGAAATTAGAGTTTTCACGGAGAAGAAATAGATGATTTAAAGATGAAGATTCCAAGAAGCGAAGTAGTTAGCAATAATTTTAACAAACATAGGAGTCATTTTAACACAAATTTTGCCGAGTATGCTTTCATAGTTAACCTTGTTTCAATTAGGACTGTTGAAGGTTGTATCGTGGCCTTGGTTCATGGTATAAGAAACAAAGGATATAAGGCTCAAATTTTATATAAACCCACCCCATTCTCCTTAATGTTTCCAATCCTAAGTTTAATTAATCCAACGACTGTATTTAGTCTGCAAGAGAATTTTCGTAGTCGCAATGATGAGCAGAAGCACTAGTAAAGATCCAAGCACCGATGAAAAGCATTGATAAGATCCAAGAATTGATGAGAAAACCTGATTATTCTTGAGGTGGAAGTCACAAGATTGTTCTCCAATTTATATGTTTTCAATCCCTTATTTTTGCATTTACCAATTCTTTTGAATTTGCGGTCCATCGGGATGCCCTAACTTTTGCCTAAGTCAAGTTTCTTTCTTTTACTTGACTTAGCAGGATTTCTTCTTTTGATATTTTTTGCTTTTTAATTTTGAACACTTGTGACTATCATGCTGATTGTTGTAAGCTTGGTTCTTCATTGTTTCCTCAATTTTGAATGATGTATTAAGGAGGAAGACGTCGTGGACTTTATCTTCATTGATTCCTCAATCCCGTATGATGAATGCGAGAAAAGGATGTGCCTGAACCTTTGCTTATATTGACTTGATTCTCCTGAGATTATAATGATCCATTGAATTAATTGAAATCTACCATGTCCCTTGGTTAAAATTAAGGGTTTTTAGAAAAGAGAAAAAACTCCAACTTCTAGCTCGAGGGGGTTTACTACGGATTAAATTCCTTATTTCTTCACTGTTTAGGAAGTGAAACAATGCCTTACATCGTTAGCTAAGTCTTACTATTAAAAAGCATATGTCAACAAAAGTTTAGTTTTTTTATTTACATCATTATCCCTCAAAGTTTATTATAGGTGAAAATCGAAATGGAAAAGTATTGACATACATATTTTTTGCATACGGTAAAGTGACAGAAAAATGAAGAGTGAAACGAATGAATGGACTTCGAAAACATGCATGCTCATTTTATATGAATAACCAATCATAAGGTACATAGTTTACAACACATGACACTTAGCACCAAAGCAATTACAATTTGGAAATGATAAAGGCCTAATAATCCTAGGGACGGGCTTATTTGTTGATCCAATGACTTTAGGAGATGCTTCTAGATGTTCTTGCATTTTTCAAGTAAGGGGTGACCCATGTCTTTTCTTCTGTTGTGCATACCAATTCTGCTGATAGGGTCGTCGCTCTTGATATGAGGAACCACCCATGATAATGGCATCCAAGGCGTTGCGTAGGCCTGTAATTATCATGGTGAATGATTGCCTTCTCTCTCCAACAGGGCTTCTATCTCTTGAGTTTCTCCTTAGCTTTTTGAGTTCATATGTGAGTATCAAGAAACCTGCTAGCTTGAATTATTGGATAAGGGAGAAAGTTGAAAGGATATACAAATGTGTGAATGTATGTATGGGAGAGCACACATGGGATTACTGGGTAGAAATCCACCCACATGCCTGTTGAAGGCCACGTGTTGCAAGCACAGGGACGAGTGAAGGGATGATTACGGACATAAAGAAACACCTTAAGGGCTATGGATAATGACATACAAAAAAGAACCCCTACAGGATAGGGATTATGACATAGAAAGTGAAACCTATACTAGCTAGGATAGTGAATACCCTATACCAGTTTTGGATTTGAAAAACACCTTATACGGGTTTTAGGTAGTGAATACCCTATACCGATTTTTGGATATATATATATATATATATATATATATATATATATATATATATATATATATATATATATATATATATATATATGAGAACACCCTATACGGGTTGAGGGATGTATAGACAAGAGAACCCTTACGGGTTTCCCGGGAAAGAAATAGACAGAATGTAACCCTAGTATGTAGGCTCTTAAGTTCGTCCTACAGATATTCTACCCTCCCCTATAAGGGTAGTTTTCTTAAGGGTATTATGGATAACACGAAAGGGAGAACGCACAAGGGCCTCCCTTAAGTGGAGCCTCATTGTAGACCAAGACTTTTGTCTTGAAGGTCGTACAAGGTCTCACCATGAGATTTTATTTTGGTTTGTACAAAGAATCATATGTCAAATCTAAATTCCTATCTTCGAAAGAGTCTAGCCCTTTCTAAATATATTTCTCATAATTAGATTGAATCTTGGTGAAGTAGTCACAACAACGCACGGGGGTTGTTAAAACCCTCGTGGTCAATTGACACTTCCTTCTAAGGTTCCTTTCATTTCTCCACACAACAAGTCCCACCAATAAAACATGATATAGTAAAAAAACAATAAACAATAGAAATGAATAAAAGTAAAAGAAAAATATAACACTAGTACGAAAATAACACCCAAATACAATAAAACCCCAAAAAAACCTACTCCCCACCAGAGTCGTCAGTTGTCGCAACAGGCTTAAAATTTGAGAGAGTCGCCACCACTAAGTTTTATCCTAAGGGAATGGAAGATAATGGATAAGCCTAATCATTTAGAGATTCTAAGTTCGCAAGTCGATTAAATAAAGAGAAGGTGTTAAGCACCCTTCATTTCCCTTGTACTCAAGGGGATCTCCTTTAGATTTAGGTTTTAATGAGCTTTAATTTTAAATAATCGAACGATAGATTTTAAGTCATTCAATTAATTATTTGAGGGCATGGTAGATCTAAAATCCACCTATATCTAATATTTGATCAAAGGTATTGGGCTTTAATATTTTGATTATGGGACTCGCTTTGGTTTTGCAACTGTGTGCCTACGTATTCTCTTAGCACAATGAAAAATTCAGAGTCGTCGTAGTTCTAAGTGATTGCTTGATTTTAGTATTGTGAAATTGTATTTGAATTTGAATTTGAATTTGTTGCATAGGGGCGAAAATGATTTGCTGTCGCACAGAGCGAAAAAGAATTTAATTATCACGCGGAGCGAAAAAAAAGATTTGATGTGTTGGTGAATTTTAGTACCTTGGTTTGAATAATTAATGGAGAGTCGAAGGGTCGCTGCTGGATCCGTAACTATGGTGGCCTTGCGCTTTGATCTCAATCTCGTACTTGTTCTGATTCTTCTATACTTTCTTTATGCAAAAAACAAACACAAATAGAGTGTTCTTAATTCATTTTTTAGTTATATTTTTGTTTTGAGTTTGAATGATAACATGAAAAAAACAGATTATGATGTTACTGAGAATTGAAATTGGAATTCTGGTATGACACAATCCAGATTTCATGTATGATGTCGTGACATCTAGTTTGTTAGAAAATTTGCACTAATAAAATAGGATCATCTTCAATTTTGGTTCAACACTTGAATGCTAAAAGGACATATGCTTTCTGAAACCATTTATGCATAATGATAACCCAGTTATCACATGCATGTTTTGATCTGGGGTGGTTCAATAAACACACAAGCTCTGGGAGTAATCCTTGATGTCGTCTTCGATGTTATGACATCCATTACTGAACAGTTTAATAAATCAATGCAGAAAATAAATAACACAATGAATTGTTTACCCAGTTCGGATTCATAATCCTACTCTGGGGACTACCAAGTCAGGGATAAGTCCACTAAATAGAATCAATTCATAGACCCTCAGCAAACCACCAGTTTACGATCTAATCACTTAATACTACCCGTGATATACTTTTACCTAAGACTCACCTAGGTATGAGGCCCCCCTCAAATCCTTTCATTCACAATCAGTGATAATATCAACAAAGAAACAAAAGACTCACTTCAAGACAAACAACTTCATCTTGCTTAACAGCTTTGATCAAGAAACAAATCTCTCAACTCTTACCTAAAATATTTGAATGAGAACAATACTTCTCTTACCTACAGGTTTTGAGAAGAACATGGAAGCCATCCCACAATTGGGGCGATCTGCCTTGACAAACCCTAATGTTTACATCTTTTCAATACTTGGCTTGCTTAGCAAAACTAGGTTACAAAGCTTCCTATTTATAACCTATTCCCAACTGGACTTGGGCCTTCAATCACAACTTTATTTGATGCTACAAATCATCAGAAAACTTCTGCTAAAATAAAGGTCTTGAATGATTAGTTTCCTAAAATATCTCTATAATTAGAAACTACATAATCTTCAATATTCTGACTTGATTCTCTTGACCTTTAAATCTGCGCCATATTGGATTGCATAATATTCCATAGAATATTCTGCACCTGTTGAATGCATACTAAATCTTCAACTTCCAGCTCAGCAGGCGCGATGTCACAGAACATGTCTTAACATTCTATAAAAACATCTTGATGTTGTACCTGTTTTGTACCTGTTTATATCTGCAAGTTCTGTACATCGTATTACACATTGCTGCTATTATTTTTTTAGCCAAACATAAATGCCAATCACATAATTCAAAGCATTAACAGAAATGATGAAGAATGATGTTAAGATAAGGCGATTTTGTAAGTTTGTGGAGCAATTATAATGTACGGGTTTGCTGGAGAAAAATTAGTTACTGAAGAATATTTATGCAAAGTGGGATGGAGGATAGTAATGCAATTTAAGGGTTGTTTGGTTCAAATGAGGGGGAGGGGGGAAATTTTAATGGAGGGAATGTAAGGGGAGGGGAGAGATTTTTTTTAATTATATGTATGTTAGGCTCAAACGAGGGGAGGCGAGGGGAGGTTAGAGATTTTAGTTAAAAATATGTTTGATTCACGAGGGGAGGGGGAGAAACTTCGTTAATAATTTATATTTTTATCCTTATGATTTTATATATGTGATTTGATATTTAGAACTGAAAATTTCATAACTAATTTTTTAAAAATAATATTTGTAATATTGAGTGATTAGAAATTTATAACTTACCACATAGTGTTAAAAAAATTGAGCACACTTGATACATATTATAACTCTCGAGACAAAATAATCTATGTGTTACAACAAATTTTGAATATATAAAATAGCTTATTATTAACTATATATATATATATATATATATATATATAAAATAAATGAATGGTTCAAAATTATATATAAAAAATATATACAATAGAATATATAACAAAAAAAATTTAAAAAATTAATATAAATAAATATTAAAATAAAAATTATAATAAAAAAATTATCTTAATTAGAATTTATTAAATACAAATAATAATTTAAAATTGAGAAAACAATTGAGAAAAATCACAAAAAAAAAAAGAAGCAGGAAAACGAAAGAAAATAATAATTTTGAAATAATAAAATAAAATTGAGGATATTTCAGTAAATATATTAATTTATTAATTATTAACCGTCACATTTTCTCCCCTCTCCTTCGAATCCCTCCGAATCGGGGGAAGCAAAAAGTGTGATTTGGAGGGACTTTGTTCCCCTCTCCTCCCCTCCTAAAAGTTGAACCAAACACATTTTATTATAAATATTTCCTCCCTTCCATTTACCTCGAACCAAACACACTCTTAGTTATTTTCCAACACCCACATGGCACAACGAGAAGCCGGTCTATTTTATAGATTATCGGTGAGAAAAATTGATTTAAATGAAAGAAAAAAATATGTTTAAAAGAAATTAAATTCATAATATATATATAAGAAAATATCCTACCCCACCCCTTGATCTCTCACCCACCATGCGAGTTGCCAAAATTTCACCTCTACTTTCGTAGATGTACCTCTGAAAGCACTTTTTTATTTTAAAAAATAGTTTATTCCATAGTTGCATATACGGAAGCGTTAAAACATAGTGAAATTCATGAAATCTTTCGTAACTACACCTACGGAACATTCTATTATATTTGCAAATCAACTACATTTCACTCCAATTTTCCGTAAACTCCAATTTTTTCAACAATAATGGAACATCAAATTATAGTAAATAAAAGTAATTGGAAAATCTCAATTGCACTACTTTGATTTACTATAATTTTATTTTCCATTGTTATAAAAATTGAGTTTTGGAGTGAAATGTAATTGATTTAAAATATAACAGAATATTCTGTAGGTATATCTACGGAATACTCTATTTACAAAACCTTCCGTAGATGTAGCTACGAAATATTTCATTTAATTTTGGATTTTCCAATTAATTTGTTGGGATCTTCCCAAGTTTCACTATGTTTTATTACTTCCGTAGATGCACCTATGGAAAAAAATCAAATTTTTTTTAAAAAAATGTGCTTTCGAAGGTACATCTACAAAAGCAGTGGGCATAAATAAAATTTTGCCGGACGACTTAGAGATTCAAGGAGTGGATTGAGAAATTCTCATATGTAGTTGTTAGAGAAATGAATCAAATTGAAGAAAATGAAAAAAAAGGGGGCAGCATCTAGTATTATATATATATATATATATATATATATATATATATATATATATATATATATATATATATATATATATATATATATATATATATATATATATATATATATATATAAAAAAGGAGGGATATTCGTACTCCAAAAGTAGTCTTACTCCAAAAGTAAGTTATTAACACTTACTCTACATCTTGACTATTAATTCTTCTCAATCTAATGGTTAAAAATAATAATAATTTTCTCTCTCAACATTTAAATACTTATTACTAGTCATTAAATTGAAAATAATTAATGGTCAAAATGTGGAGTAAGTGTTAATAACTTACTCTTGGAGTAAGAATATATATATATATATATATATATATATATATATATATATATATATATATATATATATATATATATATATATATATATATATATATATATATATATATATATATATATATATAGGGCATATCATATGAGAATGTGAGAATGAATCTGAACCATTGGATTTTAAAATAAATGGTGGAGATTATGAGTGAATCTTTTTTTTCTCTCTCATGTATCTTGAAATAAATGAAGTAGGAGAGAGAGAAAAAATATTCACCCATAATCTCCACCATTTATTTTAAAATCTAATGGTTCAGATTCATTCTCATATTCTCATATAAATATGTCATTCTCATATGATATGCCCTATATATATATATATATATATATATATATATATATATATATATATATATATATATATATATATATATATATATATATATATATATATATATATATATATATATATATATATATGAGGAGGGATATATTTACTTCAAGAGTAAGTGTTGAAGAATTACTCTAAATCTCAACCATTGATTATCATTAATCTAACAGATTTAATTAAAGAAAAATATTTCCAATAATAATTAGATTAAATAATCAATTAAAACCGTTAGATTGATGAAAATAAATGGTTAAGATTTGGAGTAAGTCTTCAACACTTACTCTTGGAGTAAATATAACCCTCCTATATATATATATATATATATATATATATATATATATATATATATATATATATATATATATATATATATATATATAATGTAATACCCCATATTAGTCTAGGCATGATTATTCATATAATTATGAAGTGCTAAGAGGGAAATAATGAATTAATGATAATTAAGAGAAGTGAGTGGATTAGTTAGAACCTAACCAAATGGCATAGTGGTAAATCTCATTTAGTTGAAGGGCATTTTGGTCATTAGTCTTCAATTGCATCTGAGCCTAAGGCCATGTTTGGTGGAGTGTATTACAAATCACATTTCATGAGTGGATTTGAGAGAAAGAAAGGAAGAGAAGCTTTTATTCATCATCATCTTCTCCATTTTCGTACACCATGGGAAGCACTCACAAAACAGGTCATAACTTCTTGCTCATAACTCCGATTGTAACGAGTCTGGTCTTGTTGGAAAGCTAACGAAATTCTCTACAATTTGCATATATGGTTCGCATTCGTAGGTGTTGTATTGATGGAGATAAATAGGTTTGAAGTTGATGGATCCATGCTGAATGTGTGTTAAGGTGTGGCTACGGATTTGATGAAGATGAAGTGAAACTTTTACTATGGTGGGAGTTCAATGGCAGCAAGAACACAATCTTAACCTCTCTAAATCCATGGTGAGTCCTTAGATAGAAGCTTTGGGGTTTTACATGTTGGGCACAATTGAGGTTTAGGGTTTTGAGATAAAATGTATGATCAATGATACTTAGAATGCTTTAGGGTATTAATTGATGCTAATTTATTTTCTGAATTTGTTTAATATCACTAAAATGAATCTTGCGTGCGTTTTTGGTGATTAGAGGTACCATGTGGTAGGTCTGTTACGCTCTGCAATTTTTCTAAGAAATCGTTAGCTCGCTAAGCGGACTCGGGTCGCTTAGCGGATACTGGTTATTTTCCAGAAAATCGCGAGTCCGCTAAGCGGACGTGAGGCCGCTAAGCGGAAGAACATTTGAGCTTCTCCACTGGAAAGCCCGTTGGCAGTCTTCTAAGCGGACGATGCTGTGCAGAATTTTATCCTTCTTTCCCCTGAGTGCAGTTTGGCTCCATGTTTGGAACTGAGCTCCTCTTCGGCTAATGATATACTTCTGTATGTTATATGGGCGGTGTTTTATGACACGTATGATCGTCTTTACGTTCAATTACATATGTTGCATGTTATGCATAATATTAAGTATGTTTATTCAATAATTCTTGCTTATTCCTTTGTGATTGATTATGAATACTATGATGAGACAAGATATGAAAATGTGCTGATGTCCAATGTTTCGGTTAAACATTCGAATTTGTTTGTCTTATATGACCTTGCGCTTGTTATGCATGTGTATGCTTGAATCGAAGCGGGCCGGGGGCTAGGTTGATTTATGACTCGGGCTTTGTGATCAATGAGTCGTCCCGGGCTTTGTGATTAATGGGACAGCCCCGATCGTGTGATCTTGGGCTCACACCTGAGCTACCGTTGCAGCGTGCTTGTGAGGGTCTGGAAGCTTTCCCACTTGGTGTTAACACACTTGCGTGCTCGGTATGATAGGGTTATGTGGCCATGTAGGCTAATACATAATCGGTAACTCACCTCTAGTGAAGTCAAGTAGACTAAGCACTAGGCTTTCGCCCGATGGGCTCATGCGTCAAGATGGCGGTTCGATACTTGGTGTGAACACATGTGCGTATAGGTGGTTACCGGGACAATGACGCCATTTCGGCTAATGTCATCTCGCTGCCAAATAGGCTTGTGCAAACCCGCTTAACTACTCTTACAGTGTGCTTGTACGAGTCTCTTGGCAATAGGCATGGGTGTAACTCATCGAGGGTGTGTATTTTATAACCTAGTCGAGGCATTAACGCACTTCTGGATTCCGCGTACATGGGTATGGTTCTGCATACGTGTTTGTTATGCTATTTTTGTACTTATGATATGATGACTTCTATGGTGGACGATTCATGTGTTTGCTTCGTACTTGTACCGGATGTGAGGATAAACCCCGAATCAATGGTGGATTCGTTTTGTGATGTATGTACCCTGTAGATCCGAGTGGACCCATAGGATAGGCGGACTCACTGAGATTTAGTAATCTCACCCCAATCAACTTATCTTTTTCAGGTGTAGTTTAGTAGTGGTTGGTCAGTAGCAGGTTTGGACTGAAGACTTGGAAGTGGTGGTGGCACGGAGACCTCGTCAGATCTCATTTCCCGCTGTGCAGATCCATTGAAGACACATATTTTGTAATTCTTATTAGAATTTCATGTTGTATTTTATATGGATCATCTTGTATCTTGGCTTTTGTATGTACTCAATATCAATTTTTAACGTTTCATGCATAATATACTAGTCGGTTATGTATGGGGTGTTACAGTTGGTATCAGAGCAGGTCGATTCTCGGCCGAGCCATGAGACATCACTAGCAATTCCTTTCTTCCTCACATGTGTGCGTCGCTAGCCTGATTTTACTGATATCTCATTGAGTCTTTGAACTTGATCAACTCATCGACTAAGTGCGAGACAGTAGAATTACGGCAGAGCCGCCACGAGGACTCGTGACCCTGTAAGTGTTGTGAACCCAAGCAGTAAGAGTTGAATGGGTAATGGATTGTTTGGAAGACGTAAGAGGAGAATATTGGAGTTATCAGGCTTAAAGGGAGCGTTCGACACGAAGTAGTGATACCCGAACTGTCTAGGTATGGATTGAAACAACTAGAACCCCCAGGATTTTGATTGGACGAAGTGAAACTTTCTCTAAGTCTTGGTAACAGCAAGGGAAATCCAATCAGGTTTGAGTAGGAGCTTTGTAAGTGAGATTCTCCGAAGGCGTTGAGCTGGGAATTAGTAGGATTCAGTATCGATGATGCTGCCGGTGTTAGGTGTGACTGATGAGCTAATAGGGCAGAATAACCTTTAGGAGTGCGGACAGAGGAGTCAGACCTTTCTGATTACGCTGGTACGGACAGTAATTGGATGGGCGGAGTATTAGATCCTGATTCAACTTGGTGTATCTTAGACGAAAGTGGTTACCTAGTGAAAGGTTGATGGAAGGTGCGGATGTGGCGATCTAATATTGGGTGAGTCTTGGATACCCGATTAGTGGGTGGAGACATGTATTTCCGTTCTTATCATTTCGTGTTTAAGTTCTAGAACTACGCTAGATGGAAGATGAAATGATGAAGAAGCGTGAAATGCAGTAACCTAAGTTCTTTGTTAGTTGTGGCTCGTCTGACCCCGAGTGAAGCCATAGAACTACGCTTGGCGTTGGGCATTCAGGCAAGTAAGAACTAGCATCTATCTGGAATGTCAGCAGGATGATCGCAATTGCGTTGGTTGTTAGGAACCATAGCATTTCTATCTGAACTGAATTATTCTTGGAATCTCTTATGCATGCGTTGGAAGAGTGGGTACGCTCATGGCATGGTAATCCGAGGTTGAACTTCAAATCTTCGTGCTTGGCGTTTTGGCTTTCTGAGTAAGTAAACCTTGAGGTGTAGCACTATCAGGTTTTAGCATCCCGAGGAGTGTAATTTGAAGGATTTGAGGAACAATGAACCCATTGGAGGCCTGTTCAGACGCCTGCCGGTTGTGACTTTAGGATACGCGTGGAGATCGTTATACGCTGTAACACCCTATATTTTCTAATTTTAACTTAATCGGAAATTAAATTATTATTTAAAAATTATTCGGTATTTTGTGGAATAATTTGGAAAGAATTATGAGATGGGCTATTGGGCCAAATGTGGTGTTAGTAAAGAGGGGGTGCTATGTTAGTAGGCCTTTTACTAAATTAAAATTTATTTTCATAAAAATAAGGAATTGAGGAAAAAATGAAAATAGATGTGAAAGAGGAGCAGAAGAGTAGAAGAGCTGATACGTGAAAGAGGAACATAAGAGGAAGAGGGCTAATCAAGATCCTTGGCTAAGGTAAGGGGGGACTCTTCCGGTTAACATCTTTTATCGTATTATAGATAATATGAATGATTTAGATGCATTGTTAGTGTTCATTGGTTATATGCTAGATTGGGGTTTTGGGATGATTTTGAGGGGAATTGTATGATTTGATGAATTGTATGATTATATGATTGTTATGATGATTAAATGATCCTCTTTGTGTGTTATATTTGTGTTATAACATGTATGTGGCTGATATTGTGGTATTTGAGGTTCATGACATAATTTGATTTGGGTTTTGGGGATTTTGGGATAAATCCCGTAATGCTGTCAATCGCTGTGAGATCTCTGACTTTTGCCAGTTCGCGCCGCGAAGGTAGGTTGGCGCCGCTGTTACCCTAAGACTTCGACTTGCTAATAATGGAAAGTAAAATCTAAAAATGTATAAGATCATTAAACATTCTAAGTCAAGACAGTTTGACTAAGAAGTTCTTTTAGTCGAGACTGTTCGACTAAAAAGGCTATAATTGCCATAGTCATTCGACTAAAATGTGTAAATACCCTGGTCATTCGACTAAAATATATAAAAACTTAGGCGTTTTGCCAGGCATAAAGTTGAAGTCGGAAGACACCAGAAGTCAAAGGTGACAGTTTCAGACGGTTTTCAGCAGTTTTTAAAAGACGCGTGGAAATCTCACAGACGAAGATGTTGCATGTCGTGGACACGTGTTGGCTAGTAATTAGTCGACCGTTAGTAGTAGTTATTTTATTTTCATTATTTAAGCAAGTTTTAGATGAATAGTTTGGGGTCCGCATTTTTTACAGAAACAAGTAAACTCAAATCTCTATGCAAAATGAGTAATGAGTGCAACTTTGGAATGTATGTATGCGTACCAATTTAAGTTTATACAATCATCGTTTTATGCATTACTTTCAGTACAAATTTACTGCATTTACTACAATTTATAGTCTTTATTTAGTGCAATTATTTGTAACTTTCAGTGTGTTCATTTACGTTACTTTATCACTGCATTTAATACAAGTTGAATTCATACAAACAACAAAGAAAAGAAATTAGTCCTGGAATATTCTAGTTGATTCCGCAAAAGTAACCTTTAAAAAGGAAACAAGCGATTATTTACCATATTTCTGGGTAAACAAATTGGCACACCTTGTGGGACACGTCAATTTCTATTTGTTTTGTATTTTGTTGTCAAAAGTTATGTATGATATTAAGAAGTGGTAGACAATTAACTAATATGTCTGAAGTTAATGTCAATAATTCTGACTCTTCTAGAAATCAAGGGGTTGTTCTGAGAGGAACAGCGTCACAAAATGCTGCAAATTCGTCCCCAATTAGGAAAACAAACACCGGTGGATCGACGACAACAACCTTGGTGTCATCACTAGCAAATGTACGGTCGCCGTTCAACCCGGTGAGACCGCTGTTTCAAGGAGTAATACCTCCGCCAGGTTTTAACCCTCAATTCGGAATGCCTACATCGAAGATGCAGGGCTTATACACTAACCCTTCATTATATTCCGATAGTATGATGGCGACAAGCACATCATCAAACCCAGGGGGTCGACCTATAGGGATAGGTTATATAAACCAAACGTTGCCATCTCTAAGTACTACGTCGATGTTGTCAATCCGACAACAGATGGACGAAAGTAACCACGAAATGGTGAATGCCATTACACAACAAATGGGGACTGTTTTTACTCCCATGATAAATAATACAAACCAAAGTTATGCAACATTGGCTGGACAAATGGCCAGAATAGCATATTTCTTTGGGGCACCCCCACAGCCAAACCGTCGGACTTCCCAAGTGTCAAACGTAAGGGTAGTCGAAACCGTGGGAAACGGGGAACAGATCGAACAAAATATCCCTAGAGTAGTACAAAGGCATCAAGATGCTAATCAGGTCCTTAGAAATGTCCAACAAGATGCTAATGTGGGACACAATAATATTTCAAATGTAGTCAAACAAATCCTAGTTCAAAATGGGATAAATGTAGGGTTACATAGACCTAATTTTGTTTCCCCATTATCAGAATACGTAAGGCAAACAGAATTGCCTAGGGGTTGGAAAATCCCAAAATTTACTAAATTTGTTGGTGAGACTGGTGAATCAATAGTCGAACATGTTGCTAGGTTTCAGACAGTGGCCGGAGAATTAGTAAACAACGAGAATTTAAAAATTAAATATTTCCCAAGTTCCTTGACAAAAAATGCCTTCACTTGGTTTACGACCTTGCCTCCACAATCTCTATTCTCGTGGAACCAATTATAAAGATTGTTTCATGAACAATTTTATATGGGGCAGTGGAAGATTAGTTTGAAAGAATTAGCTGGAGTAAGGCGAAAGGGTACAGAAGCGATAGATGACTATTTAAACCGTTTTAGGTTGCTAAAGGCTAGGTGTTTCACACAAATCCCTGAGCATGAGTTAGTCGAAATGGCTGCGGGTGGTTTAGATTATTCCATAAGAAAGAAATTAGATACCCAACATTTGAGGGATGTGGCACAACTGGCAGACAGGGTGCGTCAAGTTGAAAGGTTAAAGGCTGAAAAAGTCAGGGTTAGTAAATATCATAAGAAAGAAAAGATAGCTTATGTTACTACCAATGAGTTCGACTTTGATAGTGATAGTGAATACGAGGAAAGTGAGGTTAATGTGGCTGAATTAAAGCCAGGACCGCCATATATTTGTAAATTACTTAAGTCCTCAAAAGATAAAAATCCGGTCGAAAGCAAGAATGAAAAGTTTGCTAATAAAACATATACGTTTGATATAACAAAATGTGATGAAATATTTGATTTATTAGTAACTGATGGGCAAATCATAGTACCCCCAGGACTTAAAAATCCTCCTCTTGAACAAAAGAAAAAAAGAGGATTTTGTAAATTTCATAATTTCTTGGGTCATAAGACATCTCAATGTGTCCTTTTCAGGGATTTGGTGCAAAAAGCTTTGAAAGAAGGAAGGCTGCAGTTTGCTGAGAAACCAAAGTCATCAATGCAAGTCGATGATGATCCCTTGCTGGTCGGAGAGGCCCACTATACTGAGCTTACTGATGTGATGATGGTCGATACTACTGATGGTTTCGGCGAAAAGAAAGATGTTGCTGCTGATGGAAAAGTCTTGAACATGGTTTATCCTAAACCAAAAGAGAGCCTTTTGAAATTCCTTGAGAGATGTCACAATAACAATTCTCAAGTTGGGTTATGCCCAAGGTGTGATGCTGTCTTTACATTGATGCTGCAAACAAAGTGAGATTCGACCCTCGTCGAGGAAAGAATCCCAGTTCATGTATGCAGGAGAAGGCATTGGTCGAAGGAATGAGAATTACAGGAAGCTGTTCGAGAAGCCAAAGACTTTTCGACCTAAGACAGATGTACCTGAAGAGAAGTGGGTGAAACCTATTAACTTTCGAGGAGGCAAACGTCCAGAATGGCAGATTCAAGGTGTCGGAGCAAATGTTGAAGGCTCCTGGAATGATAGTGGGTCGAAGAGGAAAGATTACATATCTCCGAACTATAAGGGTAGAAACCCCATGACTATAACTCAGTGGAGACGTTATCAGAGAAGCCATAAGACTGGGCAGGAAGGTTCGAAGATGATGCAGGCAGGCTTTTCTTATTACCAGCCGAAGCCTTTTCATAGGAAATTGACTGAGGAACAGGCCAAAGTGGCGAATGAGAGACTCGTTGCAGGAATGATCTTGGGAAAGAAACTCATCAAAGAGTTGGTCGATAATGATACTCCGAGTCCCAGTACGGGGAAGGAAGATGAGTATTCTCCATTGTCGGATGAAAAGGTCGATGATAACTTTGATGTGGAGTCGGATGAGTTGTTAATTAATTGTGGAATTGTGTCAGTGCTCCCAGCAGAGTTCGACATAATATCTGAAGTGTCAGAGAATGAAGATGATTTTCTTCCAGATGAAAATGTAGAAGAAACACCTGTTTGCTATTATGTAATGGGAAAAGGAGTAGTGGAAGATCAAAGGGCTGTGTTTGAGAAGCCAGGTCGAGGAATGATGTATCATTTGAAACCTTTATTCATAAGGGCAAAGATAGATGGTGTTCCAATAAATAAAGTGTTTATTGATGGTGGGGCTGCTGTGAATTTAATGCCTTATTCCTCACTTCAGAAAGTAGGGAAATCTTACAAAGATTTAAGGCCTCATAATATGGTGCTGTCTAATTATGAAGGTAAAACTAGTGGAATACTTGGAGTAATTCAGGTGAAATTGGTTGTAGGTTCGACTACTAGGCCAACTATTTTTATGGTGATTGCATCCCAAGCCAATTTTAAGTTACTACTGGGTCGAGAATGGATACATGGCATAGGGGCAGTTCCTTCTACTTTGCATCAGCGTGTGGCTATTTGGAGGCCAGATGGTATAGTTGAAAATGTTGAAGCTGATCAGAGTTATTATAAAACTGATAATGGTCGAAAACATTTCGACCAGCATCTGGCAAATGTAGCCCCATGCTACAAAGCAGAAGAGGCGTATTCTTCTGATGAAAGTGTGTCTAAGTATTTGAACTTAGACCCAAATTATGGATTTATTTGGAATAAAGAAGATCCCAATGAACCATTGAATCAAGAAGTTCCTCCTGAGCAGGGCACCATAGTCAAGGATGATGACTACTGAGTCAGAGTACCTGGCTCGAATAACGGCTTATTTGGCTGAAAATAAAATAAAAACGGCTTTGGAAGCCGAATTGGAAGAAAGTATGGCTATTGAGGCCATGATTGTGAAAAGTGAAAACGATCAAGTAGTCGATCACCAAGTCGAAAGATTTGATGGGATATATGATGCCGAACCCTTGGGTTTTGAAATGGATCCTGAAGGATCAGTAAAAAGAATGCAAGCCCAAGATCCTCTTGAAGAAATTGACTTGGGTGATGGAATCACTAAGAGACCTACGTATGTGAGTGCGAAGATTGAAAATGATCTAAAAACCAAGTTGATTCGACTTTTGAAACAATATAAATATTGTTTTGCTTGGGATTACAATGAAATGCCTGGTTTAAGTCGAAGTGTGGTAGAACATCAATTTCCTTTGAACCCAGGAAAGAAACCTATCAAACAGCTTCCAAGAAGATTTGCACCAGAGGTTATGGAGAAAATTAAGGTGGAAATTGAAAGGTTGCTGAAAAGCAAGTTCATTCGAACTGCAAGGTATGTCGAATGGTTAGCTAACATAGTGCCTGTAATAAAGAAAAATGGTACCCTTCGTGTATGCATAGATTTCAGAGATTTAAATAGTGCTACTCCTAAGGACGAATATCCCATGCCTGTAGCTGAGATGTTAGTCGATTCTGCAGCAGGATTTGAATATCTCAGTTTGTTAGATGGCTATTCAGGCTATAATCAAATTTTTATAGCTGAAGAGGATGTGCCTAAGACGGCGTTTAGATGCCCAAGTGCTTTAGGAACTTATGAATGGGTTTTGATGCCTTTTGGTTTAAAAAATGTTGGGGCAACGTACCAAAGGGCTATGAATTCTATGTTTCATGATTTTATTGACAAATTTATGCAGGTTTATATTGATGATATTGTGGTAAAATCTAACTCGGAGAATGATCATTTAGACCATCTTCGACAGTCCTTTGAAAGAATGAGGAAATATGGTTTAAAAATGAATCCTTTAAAGTGTGCTTTTGGTGTACATGCAGGGGATTTCTTAGGTTTCGTGGTTCACAAGAAAGGTATTGAGATAAACCGGAACAAGACGAAAGCAATCTTGGGGCTAAAAGCGCCAGAGACGAAGAAACAACTCTAGTCGTTGTTGGGGAAGATTAATTTCTTGAGAAGATTTATTTCAAATCTAAGTGGTAAGACAAAGATATTTTCACCGCTAGTGAAGCTCAAGAATCAAGATCAATTCAAATGGGAGCAAGAACATCAACAGGCATTCGACCAAATAAAGGCATATTTAACCAAGCCTCCTATTTTGTTACCCCAAATAGGACGAAGAGTATGAAGTTGTATATAGGTGCGTCTGGTTCGAAAATTGGGAGTATGTTAGCCCAAGAAGATGATAATGGCATCGAAAAAGCCATATATTATCTAAGTCGAACCTTAGTCGATGCAGAGACTAGGTACAATGATATTGAAAAATCATGTTTATGTTTGTACTTTTCATGTAATAAACTTAAGCAATATATAAAGCCTGTTGATGTGTACGTGTCGTCTCATTATGATATTATCAAGCATATGTTGTCTAAACCAATTTTGCATAGTCGAATTGGTAAATGGGCTTTGGCATTAACTGAATTTTCTTTAACATATGTTCCTTTAAAAGCTATGAAAGGACAAATCGTGGCTGACTTTATAGTCGAACATGGGCTAGTCGAGTTATCAGAAAATATGGTCGATCAATTTAATTGGAAGTTGTTTTTTGATGGTTCCAGTAATAAAAATGGATCAGGAATAGGAGTTTTAATTATTTCTCCTCAAGGACTTCCGACTAAATTCCACTATAGAATAAACGGTGCATGTGCCAATAATGAAGTTGAACACGAAGCTTTGATAACTAGATTAAAAGCTCTAGTAGACTTGGGGGCAATGCGAGTCAAAATCCGAGGCGATTCTGAGCTTGTTATTCGACAAATTAAAAAAGAGTATAAGTGCATCAAAGAAAATTTAGTAGTTTATTATGCTATGGTTGTGCGCTTGTTGGAGAAATTTGAGTATGTCGAGATCATGCATGTGCCAAGGGCTGAAAATTTTGTAGCAAATGAATTGGCACAAATTGCTTCAGGCTACAAAGTCTCCAAAGGTAAGTTGGAAGAGTTGGTCGAAGACAAAGAAAAGGAAACCCATGAAATGTTGGATAAGACAGGCCAATTGTCGATACCAAAACTTGGGGGGGTAGAAGACAAAATTAATGAAAATGGTATGAATTTGAATATTGTTGAAATTTTTGCCATCGACAATATGGCAGATTCTGATTGGCGAAGTCCATTAGTACAATACCTAAATAATCCAGTCGGAGGAACTGATCGAAAGATTAAGTATAGAGCCTTAAATTATGTGATATTGGGAAATGAGTTATATAAGAAAACGGCTGAAGGTGTATTGTTAAAATGTTTAAGTGAAGCCGAAGCATATCTGGCAGTATTAGAGGTTCATAGTGGTGCTTGTGGAGCTCATCAGTCAGGTTATAAAATGAGGTGGTTATTGTTTAGACAAGGTTTTTATTGGCCAACAATGTTGAAGGATTGTATTGAATACGCAAAAGGGTGTCAAGAGTGTCATAAATTTTAAGGTATTAACAAGTTCCAGCTAGTGATTTGCATACTATAATTAAACCTTGGCCTTTCCGAGGATGGGCTTTGGATTTAATAGGAGAAATTAGACCTGCTTCATCTAAACAACAAAAGTTCATCTTAGTAGGAATAGATTATTTTACTAAGTGGATAGAAGCAATCCCATTGGTTAGTGCTGATCAAGAAGCAGTGATTAGTTTCATACATAAACATATTATTTACAGATATGGGATTCCAGAAACCATTACTACTGATCAAGGATCAGTGTTTATTGGTCGAAAGATGCAAGATTTTGCAGCAGAGACAGGATTTAAGCTGTTAACATCAACCCCTTATTATGCTCAAGCTAATGGTCAAGTTAAAGCAGCCAATAAGGTTATTATAAACTTAATAAAAAAGCATGTGGGGAAGAAGCCAAAAAACTGGCATCAGACACTCGACCAAATCCTTTGGGCTTGTCGAACTTCACCAAAAGAAGCAACAAATACTACTCCATTTCGTTTAACCTTTGGGTATGATGCTGTGTTGCCCGCAGAGGTTCATCTACAGTCGGCTAGAATTCAACGACAAAATGATCTTTTGATAGATGAGTATTGGAGTATGATGTTGGACGAATTAGTGGAGTTAGATGAAGAACGATTGATAGCGTTGGATAGATTGATTAAACAAAAGCAAAAGGTGGCGAAAGCTTATAACAAAAAAGTAAAAGAGAAAACCTTCATGGTAAATGACTATGTATGGAAGGTTATTCTACCTATGGATCAAAGAAATAAATTGTTGGGTAGATGGTCCCCAAGTTGGGAGGGACCATTTAAAATGTTGCAAGTGTTTTCAAACAACGCATACGAGATCGAAGAATTGAATTTAGACAGTCGAATCTTGAGGATAAATGGTAAATATTTGAAAAAATATAAACCTACATGTTATACCCCAAAATTTGCCCGCATCTTTTTTCAAGAAAACTCCAATCTAAACATTAAGAGTTTCATATAATCTTGGATTTTCATATCCTAATTTATGAATACTTGGTTTTTAGAATTTTTCTTATACGGTATTTTGGCTCGCTGTTGAATTTATTCTTACGCAAACGCCAACTACTGTTTATTACTTCACACACGCTATTTATTTGATATTTATTTACAGATAAATAGTACTGACGCAATTGGTACAGAGTTAAATCTTTTGCAGGCGCATAGTCCGGGGATTCAGACTATACTGGTAACAAGTAAATTATTTGTTTCCCACTAATTTTTGTACTATATTCCATTAATTTCAAAATCTTTTCCTTTCTTTTCAAATCTCTTCTTTCAAAATCAAATCCTAACTTTACTCTATACATCTCTCTTTTTTCCAACACTATCATACACTTTCTTTCAAATCTCACTTCCACTCAAATTTTCCTTTTGTACGGAATCACTTCATTCCCCAACGTCTCTATCCTTCTTTTCATTCTATAAATACCTCTCATTTTTTCCATAAAATCTCACATCAAATTCTAACTCATCTCTCAAATTTCTACTTCATATTCATTCTCTCTTCTTCCCCGGCAAAATGGCGAAGCGGATAGAGACGTGTTTTCTTATGATCATCACCGTCGTGGTGGTAATCATGTCTTTCTTCAGTCTGCATAGCCCTGAAAAATGTGGACCTGGGATGTTGACACTCCCAATAATCTACATGTTACTGTTTGTAGCATGGGTTATTAATCGTCATTCTTAAAGTTCGCCGTATCTCTTATTTCTTAAAGTACCGTTTACTCGTCGTACTGTTCATTATAGTATGTAATATTTGTACTGTCAGTATTAAATGTCGTACTATTTGTCATATTGTTGCTTAATTATCCAGATAATATTTTGTGTGTTTTCTGCCAGTTAAATATTTATTTTTCTGTGCATTAAATGATTTTCAGGGTCATTATCGGTAATTTTGCTCGCATACAGTATTTATTATTTATTTACTACGTCTGTGTTTTACTAACCACTCATGTAAATAAATTTTCACCATTAACACAAAAACAAAACAAAAACAAAACAAAAACAAAAAAAAATAATATTAACTTTGACTGTTGAATTTTCACTCTAAACAGTCAGTTGACAGTCAAACCACTGACAGTGCAATTCTCCGTGTTTTGTACCATCAATCAAATCAAACTTTTGCATTCCAAGATTTTTGTTCTAGAAGTCTTCTGAATATCACATGATTAGCAGAGACTCAACACTGCACAAAAATCAGGTACGCTTAACTGTCTCCTACACAAACAGTCCCTAACTAGGGTTTCTTGTTTTTTTCAGGAGAACAAGTTTTTGAGACCTCAAATGGATTTCATGGACCTCCATATATCTCAAAGTACCATCATACAAATTTTCAAACTTCAATTCGCTCAGACGCACAGTCAGCAGCTCAAACAGTCAACAGACGACCCGTTTGACCAAAAAAGTCAACAGACAGTCAAAAATGAATTTTTTTGTCAAAGTCCATATTTTGTCAAAGGATTCATCATTTGATCATTGGATGATCATAATTCATCAAGGAAAGATCAAAAATCAACAAAACCCTAAGTTTCAAAATTAGGGTTTTCTCCTAAAAAGTCAACTGAACTTTGACTGGTCATAACTCTCTCATCCTTCATCCAAAAAATTTAAACCAAAGCTTATTTTGAAGGAAATTAAATTATCTTTCAAATGCAATTGGTCCCATGGTCATTAGATTCACCATTTGAAAAATATGAATCAAGACATTACGGGTCATTTTCAAAGTCAACAAAAAGACACTTTTTTCAAAAGGACACACAAGGAGCATGGAAAATCATTTTGACATGAGACCAAAGACATTGGTTAGAGGACTCTTTGAGGTTTCCAAAAAGTGAAATAACTCCTTCATATGACAAAAATTGAGGGATTTAAACCTTGTTGAAGTTGGCTAAATTTTGGGAAAATGCATGAAACCAACATTGATCAAAAATGTATTTTTTCCAAATGGGGCCAAGTTTTCATAATCCAAACATGTTTACCATGATGTAAAGGGCCTCCCACGACCAAGACAAAGCCCACATCATTTTTGTTCCATTTTTGGTTTAATTTTATCACATTTAAGATTAAATTGAAAAAGGAAAATGGAAGGATAATGCATAGCTTTGTTTCTAAGCATGATTCATCAAAGAATCTTCAATTTTCTGCAGCAAAAGGAAGTACAAGGCAAGAGAAGTGAAGAAGAGCAAGACTTAGTCAAAGTTTCAAAGATTTTTAATATTTAAAAATCAATGTTTCAACAAAGCTCATCAATGCTTCTAGCTTAGATTTTAAGCACCTCTTAGCTTATAAATTAGGCAGCATACTTCACCAAATAAGGACACACGAAAATATAGCCAAGGCATAGCAAGAAACTTCACAAAATTTCTCAAAAATTCCATAAACTTTGTAATTTTCAGTTTCTATATTCCAATCATTATCAATACAAACCAATTGTTCTAATCATCTCCTGGAACTTAATATAGTAAGTTAGGATCAATAATCATGGCTACATGCTCATAGAACTCTTGTTTCAAAAGTAACATATTCATGCATATTATCAACTTTTAATATCTCTACTATAAGCATGTTTAAACAAAATCTAATGCCTTTGCTATCTTTTTTAGATCATATGGGGTAGATTTAACGTCTAACATGTGAGCTTAAAGCCCCGAGTTATGGGATGCCATGGTTGAAGCTCAAAGCTTCAACCTTTTCGTTTTCATACTTAACGTGGTCAAATGAGAAAACTAACCTCACCATTGGATTCAGGAGGTCGTATTTAGTAGATCTGGGCCATTGTGGTTTTTATTTTCATGCGTTTTTGTAGGTTTCAAAAATCCAGAAATTCGAAGGTGGAATCCGCAGGTAAAGTTGCAGGTAAGTGCGTGGCGAAATCCGCAGGTATCGTTGAGGAAGATGATGAATAGTGATGCTGACTCCCTTGACCACGCGTGGACGCTTTTGATTCGCTGGTCTCATCTTCATCCTCTCTCCGCTCACGTGGCTGCTTACCATTAGCCAGTCAAAGAGTCCTCCCATCCACGCGTGCACTTGTGGGTCCCAGTCAGAAGTTTGAATCCTCCTTGGATTCAGCACATGTCCCCCACTATCATATTATGTTCCCTCACAATCTAAGCCATTGGATCATGATCTCAGCACATCCTACGTATCAGAATGAGCCCCCATATCATGGATTTTATTTAATAACCACACCTGATCATTTATTTCATATTTTCTATTTTTATTTTAATTTCTTTGCAAAATTAATTTAAATAATTCTAAAAATCCAAAAATTACACAAAAAATATTTTTAAGTTTATAAAATAATATTTTATTTTCTGATATAAAAATATTTTATTTTTTTTCATAATTTAAATATTTTGCATAAATAATTAGTATATATTTATATATTTGCTTTTTAATTATTTTAACCAATCAAAAAATCATAAAAAAAAAAATTGTTCTTTATATTAAATATAGTTTATATATTATAGGCTAATTTTGTACATATTTAGAATAATTTTCTCTTTAAGTTTTAATTATTTGTGAAATTATTTGTATAATTATATGATTATTTAACTTAATAAATTCAAAATCAATTTCAAAAATTCCAAAAAAATCAGTTTTGTTTTAAAATTAATTAACAAGCATTTTGAACATATTTTAAACTTAATTTTTAGGTTTAAATTTTATTTCCATCTTTTTCTCATTTTAATTAAATTAATCATGCATTAATTCTAATTAAAATAAATCATCAAAAAAATCCAAAAAAATTTCTTTTATTTTCTTGCAATTTAAATTCATAGATAAATGTATAGGTTGTCAAATTCATGTAAATAGCGTAGTTTACATTTCCCGCAAAATCGATGTAATAGCCTAGATTTACTTTCCGCATTTTACATTTCCGCATTTTAAATTCCGGCACATATAAAACTGCGTGTATGTCAAAGATAAAATTGAATCGTTAGATCACTAACTTCAAAGATAAAATATCTGAATCAAAACACAATCACACTTGCACCTCTTAAGGTAATCCCTCTTTTACTCTCTTCAAAAATCAAGATCAAATTCAAATGCAAAATCGAACTTTTGTTTACATCCGGTAGAAGGATAGTTTTTTAAAGGAAATAGGATAAGACCTTATAACTTAGGGTAGACCTCCTAATTTGCTTGCTCAAATCAAAACAAACTTAATCTCTCATATATCATTGTTTTTCAAAATAAAGCTTTCAAAAAGACAATACTTTGTATATATCCAAACGAGGATCATTACGAAGTTAACGTTCTTTTTTCAAAAACATATTTTGAAAGATAAATCACTTTGTATACATCCGCACAAGGATCATTACAAAGTCAATTTACAAAGGTATTTAAAACCACATACAAGCATTTCAAGGCAATAGAAAAGTGATTGAAAACAAGTGAGCTAAGCAAATTAAAGAGCCCATGGATAACCATGGATACAAAGGGTGCTAACACCTTCCCTTTGTATAACCTACCCCCTTACCCAGAATTTCTTAAAGGTATTTTTTCTGTTTCTTTTATAAACCTTTCCTTAATTGGATAAAATAAAAGTCGGTGGCGACTCTCTGATTTTCAAAAGCACAAAAGCAGAAATAAAAAAGAGTCAGTTCGCGTATCTCTCCGCGAGAGGTATGGTAAAAACCCGAGGGCGACAGAACTGGCGACTCCGCTGGGGAAACTTTCAAAAAACAAAATGTTTTCAAAGGGGTTACCTTTAGAGTTTAGATCACTTCGATGTTTTCAATTGCTTGACTTGATTGCTCTATTTTTCAAAAGGTTTGTTTGGGTATTTTGCTTGTGTGAAAGATTCTAACCCGAATCTCGAGATACCTTAAGTATGTGACAATAGACCAAGGAAACTGTACGGCATGTACCGATACGGTTGATCTGGTAGTCACCGTTAGTGCGATACTTTGGTTTATACTGATGTCCCTTGAAAACGATCAAGGAGTATATTAGGCTTCCGAAATGTCATTAAACACTAATTTGTCTTAGAACCTTTTAGTTGAACTTGACTTGTGGCCTATTAAGTGGCTAGCTTTGAAATTGATCGAAGTTAGTTATCCTCGAAGAATATTTTGATCGGTCGTCCGAGCGCCGTATTGAGGTGTTGTCTCCAAGGATCATAGAACCTGAATACTATTCTAGGACAGGTTTTAACCAACTCAACTTCAGTGGGGAGGGTATCACCTATGAACTTCATGCAAGCCTTTAAACCTAAGGCTATTGTTTGACTTGTTTGTGTTTGCCACATGTTTGACATTATAACATCATAAGCATCATAAGCATATCGTTTTCTCACTAATCATTTCAAGGATCAAAGAGTTTACCTTTGTTCTGTTATTACAGGTAATGGCTCCCGCCACCAGAGATTACATCCGAATCAACATCTCAACGGTGCCATCTGAACTAAAAGACTTAGTATCAGAGTTTCCCAGGAATGCTCAATTCACCGAAAAGCACGGTCACCTACTCCATTTGGTTACCTCAAAATTTGAAGAAGACATGATACGGGTCCTGTTCCAGTTCTTTGATCCCGAACATTATTGCTTTACCTTTCCTGATTACCAGTTAGTACCCACCTTGGAAGAGTTTTCTGAACTAATTGGATTACCTGTTCGAGATCAATTACCTTTCACTGGTTTAGAAAGATTCCAAAACCTGAAATCATTGCTGCTGCCTTACATTTGCGAAAGTCAGAAATCGAGTCCAATTGGGAAACAAAGAGCGGAATCCAGGGTTTGCTTGCTAAGTTCTTAATGGAAAAGGCTCGATTACTACTAGAAAACAAAAGTTATCCAGCTTTTGAGGAGGTTGTGGCTCTTTTGATCTATGGGTTGGTTTTATTCCCTAATCCCGACTAGTTCATAAGTGTGCACATCATCAACCTTTTCTTAACCCGTAACCCGGTACCGACCTTGCTGGGAGACATTCTACATTCTCTATACACTCGTACCATGAAGAAACGAGGAACTCTTATGTGCTGTATACCACTACTGGCTAGATGGTTTACATTTCATCTTCCCCGATCAGTGTTGAGAAATGAACAAAGAATGCAATGGTCTCGCAGGATTATGTCTTTGTCTCATTCAGATATCCGGTGGAGAGTAACAAATAGACATTACTATCATTGACCATTGTGGAGAGTACCCTAATGTGCCACTACTTGGCATCAAGGGAGGCATCACTTACAACCCCTCTCTAGCTTTACGCCAATTCGGATATGCACGGAGAAACGGTCCTCATGACATGATTATCCGTGGCATTGTGTTTGATTACGAGAATGATTCCCACAGACACCGACGAAGGTTTATACATGCGTGGGGCAGTGTCTATAGAATAGAAAGCAAAACTTTGGGGCAATGGAATTCTATTCCTATGGAACCTTACCTCAGATGGGTGCGTACTCATGCTCAGAAATTCATCATGCCATATCCCGCTATTCTACCTGTGACTATCGAGCCAGAAAACGAAGGAGACGAACCTCGAGTTATTCTACATCCGGATATGCCAACTGACCTGGAAGAGTTGCAGAAATCTTGGGTTCAACTAAAAGAGGAAAGAGACACCTTCAAAGCACATTGTCAAGACTATGAGAGGAGATTATTGGAGCTCACCGGACAACTCCAAGAAGAATAGCAGATCAACACATTCCTGGGTGCAAAGAGAAAGCGTCCATGGGAGACCTGAGGGATCCTTCATTTTCTTTATTTTCTGTTTTGTAAGCCCACATGAGGCAAAGAAAAAAAAGAGAAAAAAAAAGAAATAAATTGTTTGACTAACAAATGTTTGTTTTTCTTTTGTTTTAACAAATCTAAACTCTAAGATCCTTGAAAACATTGCATATACATTTCATTGCATATACATATCATTCATAAACATTGCATATGCATTTCATTCATACACATTGCATAACAGGGTCACATGACGAATTTCTCATCTCCTCGCTGTTTATTTCAGTTAGAAGAGATGGAATCTGAGACAAGCATCAAGAATCTCAAAGCACAGAACACCCAAGTTCAGGTAGCAATTCTGGAACTGGCAAAGGGGCAACAAGAACTTAAAGCCCTGATAACCAAGAAGAAAAAGAAGCCCAAAGGATCTGTAGGCTTGAGTCACCTGAAAAGGAAAATCAAAATCCCAGTCAAAAAGTCCAATAAGCCACCGATCCCTGAAATAGTCGGTGATGGTGAACAAGGAGACAATCATAGCAACCAGGGTTCTGCCAAACCCTCTCTCTCTCTCTCTCTTCTAATGAAGAAGATTATCATTCTGGAGACGAACAGGATGATGACAAATACCAGCAGTTGGAAGAACGCATGAAAGCTTTGGAGATACAAAAAATACCTGGTTTAGATTTCGATGATCTGGGACTCGTCTCAGATGTTGTTATCCCTCCAAAGTTCAAAGTTCCTGTCTTTGCAAAGTATGATGGAGTTTCTTGTCCAAAACTACATCTGAGGTCCTATGTGAGGAAGATACAACCTCATACAACAGATAACAAATTGTGGATTCACTTCTTCCAAGAAAGCCTGTCGGGTACACAACTCGAGTGGTACTACCAGTTGGAAAGTACAAAGGTTCATACCCGGGAAGATTTAGCTGCTGCTTTTTACAAACAGTATCAATACAATGCTGATCTTGCACCAACCCGTACTCAACTAAGGGGCATGTCCATGGCACCAAAAGAAAGTTTCAAAGGATATGCACAAAAGTGGAGAGATATGGCTGGAAGGGTTCAACCACTTTTATCAGATCGCGAGCTAGTTGACATGTTCATGGGCACTTTAACTGGCCCTTTCTACAGTCATTTGCTGGGAAGCTCATCATCAGGTTTCACTGACCTAATATTGACTGGAGAACGTGTCAAAAGCGGCATTCAAAGCGGAAAAATTCAAATAGGCTCTTCCTCTGGTACTACAAAAAGGCCCATCAGTGGGAGGAATGAGGTCAATAGAATGCAAAGTCTGAAAGGTCGCAAAAATGAGCATCACCAATCTGTAGGAGCAGTTCTGATCTCCGCATCTGCGCCTCAAAAAGATCAACCGCCAAAATATACGCGTCGACCAGATGCGCCAAGAAGAAATTTTACCAGAATCAATATGCCAATCTCTCAAGCATTGCAGCATTTGTTAAAAGCAGATTTGATCACATTGAAAGACCCTCCAAAGAACGTCAACACTTCCTCTCCGAGTTATCGCCCTGATGCAACATGTGCGTATCACTCTAACTGTCCAGGACATGACGCAGATCATTGTTGGGCCCTAAAAAATAAAATACAAGACATGATAGATGCTGGGGAAATTGAGTTCGATCCCCCAGAAACGCCAAATGTCATCACTGCTCCAATGCCAAAGCACGATAAAACTGTTAATGCTATCCTGGACACTATTTACATCTATGATGTGAGGGAATTGTCAACTCCACTCCTTGAAGTCAAAAGAAAGCTAATCCAAGCTGGTTACTTTCCAGGTTGTGACCCTGATTGCTTTTATTGCACACACCTACTCAATGGTTGTGAAAATCTGAGAATGGGAATTCAAAAGTGGATGGATCGTCGTATCATTATGTTTGAGAGGCTACCTTCCATGGATGTTTTATGCGAAGTCTTTGCAAATGGGATGAGAATAGAGGACGTCTCAGTGGTTTCCAACATACCATTAAAAATCCCTACCAAAGCTCCTTTCAAAATTTCTGCTACACCCAAAGTTGCATCGGTAATCATTACCAGTCCAACTCCATTTCCATACTCCTCAGACATAGCTTTCCCGTGGAGTTATGACACTAATGTTTATACCCATGAAGTTAAACAGGATACCTTGACCGAAGAGGCCCTGAATTTTACTACTCCAACTGTTGATAACATTGTGGGTACCAGTAAGATTACGAGAAGTGGAAGGATCTTTTCACCAGAAATTTCTTCAAATGTGGTTACTAATCCAGTCCAGGTCCCAGTTCCTAATCAAGATGTCAACGCTCGAGGAAAAGAGCCACAAGTTGAACCAGTTCAAATACCGGTGGAAGTCACTGTTGAGGATCCATCAAAGCAAGAAATGGAGGAAATATTGAAAATCATCTGCAAGAGTGATTACAATATTGTCGAACAACTGGGGCATACTGCTTCAAAAATCTCAATGCTGTCTCTGCTAAAGTATTCAGAAGCTCATGCCAAAGCCCTGATGAAGTTCCTGAAAGCTGCACATATACCACAAGAGATTTCAATCGATCAATTTGAAAATTGTGTTGCCAGTCTAATAGTAAATAATGGCCTCGGTTTCTCTGATGTTGATCTAACCCCTGTTGGAAAGAATCACAATAAAGCCCTACACATCTCCATTGTATGTAATGGCACCACTCTATCTCATGTGCTGGTAGATAACGGTTCTTCTTTGAACGTGTTACCAAAAACAGTACTGGAAAAGCTTGACTTCGAAGGAATTATGTTACAACCAAGCGATGTTGTGGTAAGAGCCTTCGACGGGTCAACAAGAACAGTATACGGAAAGGTGAATCTCCCAATCAGAGTGGGCTCTCAGATCTTTGATTCTACCTTTTACGTAATGGAAATTCACCCAGCATATTCCTGCTTACTAGGACGCCCTTGGATACATGGGGCAAATGCTGTAACTTCTACCCTACATCAGAGGTTGAAGTATCCAGTAAAAGGAAAAATTGTCACAGTTTATGGCGAAGAGGAATATTTGGTTAGTCACCTGAGTAACTCCAAGTATGTTGAGTTGGATGACGAATTCATCGAAACTCCCTGCCAATCTTTTGAGGTGGTCTCTCCAGATGTCTCTACTACCAAGCATATTTCTGCTACTCCAACTACAGCTATGGCTTCTCTCAAAGATGCCAAAACTGTGATCGAAAAAGGTGGTTGCACAATATGGGGACAACTCCTCGATATACCTTACAAGTCTGACAAGTTAGGCCTGGGCTATGCTAATGGAAATCAAAAGAACGATCAAAGTCCTTGTCTTGGAGGATTAATGTCACATTTCATCAGCCAAGGAGTAAATGCTATTGAAGACGATGGAGTGTTCTTGAACCATATAATCCAGCCATACCCAAATGAAGTTCCACCCCTTCCCATGGGAGTTTGGGATACTTTGGGAGAACCAAGCGGCGGATATAATTTTCAGTATACCGCACCTCAGAGTTCTTTTATTGCTACAGAATACATTACCCCAACTGGATGGGGCAATTAATTTGAAAATGGCAAAAGTTTCACAAGTTCCATCAATGAGCAATATCAAAATCCACCTAAAGAAGTTTGGGATACTTTAGGAGAGCCAAGTGGCAAATATGACTTTATGGTGAAATATTCCGCTCCTCCGAGCTCACAAGTCGCCATTAAAGACATTGTCCCAACTGGATGGGATGAACATTACGACGACAATTTCACTCTTGAAGATGCCAGGGAAACACCAAATAACGAGGGTTATTTTCTGTCATAGTACACTACTCAGCAGAATGCACAAGTCTCCCTCAAAGACATCATCCCGACTAGATGGGACGGCCTTATCGAGTATCTCGCTCCGCCAACAGAGGTACCTCAACCTGGGTCCTCATATCCAACAGATCATCCTACTTATCCTGAAAGATCACCGACTCATTTCCCTACCAATGAAATCAATGCTGTGGAAGATGAAGAAGACAACTGCAACTGGAACAGCTGGATACTCCCTGCTCACCACAATGGATTGAACAACTGGGAAGCTGAAGATGTCATCTCCTTTGATCAGGAGTAAATGCATTTTCCTGTTTTCACTGTCCATATGTTCAAAAATAAAAATGGTTCCTGTACTATCGAACCATGAGCTTGAAAGCCGTGTGCCTTTCCCGAAGCACACTGGTCCTTTTTATAAGGGTTTCTCATATCATAATCATGTGCATTCAATAAATCATGGGACGTTTGCATATTCAAATTTTGTGATCCTTTTTCCTTCTTTGCTTTTTCAAATAGCTATGTTTTCTTACACACACCCACATAAATAAATGCAGATTCACATTCACTCTGGATCCTGTCGATAAGGATTCTGCTATTGCCAATCATGACTTTGAAAATCCGATCTACCAAACTGAGGACGAAAGTGAGGAAGATTGTGAAGTACCAAGAGAACTTGCAAGGCTGTTAGAACAAGAAGAAAAAAGTATACAGCCGCATGAAGAGCCAACTGAGGTTATCAACCTGGGCAGTGACGAAGAAAAGAAAGAAGTCAGGATAGGGGCTGATCTAGAAAACAGTGTCAAGCAAAGACTGATTCAAATGTTGCAGGACTACGTCGAGATATTCGCCTGGTCCTATGAAGATATGCCTGGCCTTGACACGGATATTGTGGTTCATCGCCTGCCAATCAAAGAAGGTAGCACTCCAGTTAAGCAAAAATTGCGGAGGAGTAGGCCCGACATGTCAAAGAAGATCAAAGACGAGGTTGAAAAGCAATTTAATGCCGGCATTCTGAAAGTTGTGAGTTATCCTCCTTGGATAGCTAACATAGTGCCTGTGCCTAAAAAAGACGGGAAAGTGAGAATGTGTGTAGACTACAGAGATCTGAACCGGGCAAGCCCCAAAGATGATTTACCTTTACCTCACATCGATGTACTGGTTGACAATACCGCACAATGCAAGGTATTCTCCTTCGTGGATGGATTCTCAGGGTACA
Source organism: Vicia villosa (assembly GCF_029867415.1). NCBI lineage: Eukaryota > Viridiplantae > Streptophyta > Magnoliopsida > Fabales > Fabaceae > Vicia > Vicia villosa. The sequence continues at coordinate 213,844,370 of NC_081180.1, read as the reverse complement.
ATCAAATCAAGATGGCACCCGAAGATATGGAAAAACAACTTTCACAACACCCTTAGGAACCTTTTGTTACAAAGTAATGTCCTTAGGTTTAAAGAATGCAGGAGCTACATATCAGCGTGCAATGGTAGCTCTGTTCCATGATATGATTAATCAGGAGATAGAGGTGTATGTCGATGATATGATTGCAAAGTACAACACCGAAGAGGAACATCTGGGTCATCTACACAAGCTGTTTGACAGACTCAAGAAATACAGGTTGCGATTGAATCCGAACAAGTGTACCTTTGGAGTAAGATCCGGTAAACTCTTAGGTTTCATCGTCAGCAGCAAAGGTATTGAGGTTGATCCTGCCAAGGTCAAAGCCATTCAAGAAATGCCTATACCCCGTACTGAGAAACAAGTTAGAGGATTCTTGGGACGTCTGAATTACATAGCCAGATTTATTGCCCATATGACTACTGCTTGTGTGCCGATCTTCAAACTATTGAAGAAAGATCAAGTGGAAAGATGGAATGACAAATGCCAATTAGCTTTTGACAAGATCAAAGAATATCTCCAAAAACCGCCAATCTTGTTACCACTAGTGGAAGGAAGACCTCTGATAATGTACCTTACTGTGCTAGAAGATTCAATGGGGTGTGTACTGGGGCAACATGACGAGTCCGGCCGAAAGGAGCATGCAATCTACTATCTTAGCAAAAAGTTTACCGATTGTGAAACAAGATACTCACTACTCGAAAAAACTTGTTATGCCTTAGCATGGGCGACTCGCCGACTAAGACAATATATGCTAAATCACACCACTTTCCTGATCTCCAAAATGGATCCTATCAAGTATGTGTTCGAAAAACCTGCTCTCTCTAGAAGAATAGCACGATGGTAAATGATCTTAACATAATATGACATCCAGTACACTTCGCAAAAAGCAATCAAAGGAAGTGTGGTAGCTGATCATCTGGATCATCAAGCAGTGGATGATTATCAAGCATTGAACTTTGACTTCCCAAATGAAGACATTATGCTAGTCACTGACTACAAACAACCAGGACCGAAAGAAGGACCCGAGCCAGGATCCCGATGGACTATGGTTTTTGATGGAGCCTCTAATGCGCTTGGCAATGGCATCGGAGCTGTGATCATTTCTCCTACAGGAGGTCATACGCCATTCACTGCCAGATTATGCATCAACTGCACTAACAATATAGCCGAGTACGAAGCATGTATTCTGGGTCTAAAAGCTGCAATTGATCTAAGAATCAAGTTCCTAGAGGTCTACAAAGACTCGACGCTTGTGATTTATCAAGTCAAAGAGGAATGGGACACAAAGCACCCGAATCTAATTCCTTACAAAGAATATGTGCTGAGTTTGATTCCTTACTTTGAAGAAATCACTTTTGAACATATCCCGCGAGAAGAAAATCAACTAGCTGATGCTTTAGCTACCATGTCATCTATGTTCAAAGTCAGGTGGGACAATGAGGCGCCAATGATCACCATTTATAGACACAATGAACCAGCCTATTGCAATGAGATTGATACCGAAGGAGTGGAAGAAAAACCATGGTTCCATGAAGTAAAAAGATATCTCAAAGCCCAGGAGTATCCTGAAGGGGCGTCCATTAACGATAGAAAGTTTCTAACAAGATTTGCGGCCAAATTCTTTCTAAGTAATGGAATCCTATACAAACGCAACCATGACTCGACTTTACTTCGTTGTGTAAACAAGAAGGAAGCAGAACAGATTATGGAAGACATACACGATGGTGCCTTTGGTACTCATTCAAGTGGACATACAATGGCTAAAAAGATCCTAAGAGCAGGTTATTACTGGTCTACCATGGAGACAGACTGCCATCATCATTCCAGAACCTGTCACAAATGCCAGATATATGCCGACAAAGTACATGTACCTCTAGTCCCGCTAAATGTCCTGACAGCTCCTTGGCCTTTTGCAATGTGGGGTATTGATATGATTGGAGAAATCAAGCCTACTGCCTCCAACGGACATCGCTTTATCCTGGTCGCTATTGATTACTCCACAAAGTGGGTAGAAGCAGCTTCATTTGCTTCTGTCACCAAGAACGTTGTGGCCCGGTTTATCAAGCACAATCTCATTTGTCGGTATGGCATCCCTGAAAGGATCATCACAGATAATGGCACAAATTTAAACAACAGGATGATTACTGAACTCTGCACACAGTTCCAGATTAAACATCATAATTCCTCTCCATATCGACCAAAGATGAATGGCGCGGTGGATGCTGCCAATAAGAACATCAAGAAAATCATACAAAAGATGACAGTAACCTACAAAGACTTGCATGAGATGTTACCTTTTGCTCTTCATGGTTATCGCACATCTGCGCGTACTTCAACAGGGGCAACTCCATTCTCCTTAGTCTACGGTATGGAGGCAGTTCTTCCAATTGAAATTCAGATTCCTTCCCTAAGGATTATGAAAGAAGCCGATCTAGACGAAGACGATTGGATTCAGACTCGATTGGACCAGATAAACTTGATTGATGAGAAGAGGCTCGCAGCTATTTGTCATGGCCAGTTGTACCAAAAGCGTATGATCAAAGCCTTCAACAAGAAAGTCAAAAGTCAGGCATACCAAACTGGTGGCTTGGTTGTCAAACGCATCATCCTACCACAAGGTGACCCCAGGGGCAAGTGGACTCCCACTTATGAGGGACCGTTTGTAATCAAGAAAATATTCTCCGGCGGAGCCATGTTGCTTACCACCATGGATGGCGAGGATTTCCCACACCCTGTGAATGCGGACATAGTCAAAAAGTACTTCGCTTAAAGAAAAGCTCGCTAAGTTGAAAACCTGAAAGGGAAACTTAGACAAAAATGAGCGTCTCGGTGGATTAAAAACCCGAAAGGGCAATCCAGGCAAAAATTAGAGACTAAATAATACTATCCCGGTAGGCTGAAAACCTGAAAAGGCAGCCTAGGCAAAAGTTAGGGAATAAAGCGTACAACTATGTTCCGTTTATTTACCTACTCACCTTCAAGATTCAACACGTCAAAGACACCGATCAGTCCAATTACTTTCTACCAACAAGTGAGGGATGAGATGCTCGAAGACAGATTGGCAATAGCAGAATTGAAACTCGACTGGATTGTTTTCACATAGCTATTTCTCTTTATAAATACTCTTCAAAACTTTATGACAATTTCCTACTACTAGGATTTTTGTCTCCTTGTACTAATCAGCCTATCATGGCTCTTTTTCAAAAATCAATTCATCTTATGCTCAAAATCAACATTTTCACTTTTTCTGTTTTGAATACGTAAACGTCCTAATGATAATTTTGAATGAACATGTGCATTTGAATATGATTGATGTTTACCAGGAAAAACAGGAATAGCATTCAGGTAATGTCCCGATCATTTGGACATCATCCCGAAACCAGCATCAGAAGAAAAATCCCCAACAGAAATGCATTTTTCAGCAAATTCCTCAATGAGATTTTTCTCTCCAACAAAGTGATTCGAGAAATCTTATTCCCCAGCAGGGCTGTTCCAGATTGCTATCCCCAAAAGGTGTGATCTCCACACCAGGACTTGGTCAAATAGTGCATCGGAAGATTATGCATCTTCCTCATTCCCACTTTAAAGGGCATCAAAATCAGAACTTTCAAATTACTTTTCATCCCCGAGCGGTAATAAAAAATTCTTCAACAAAGCACCATGGTTCTCAAAAAAGGTTCCCAGCCGAGGGTACTCAAACAAGACGACAAAAATCATCAACAATCACAATGCCTTCATTTCCAGATGGCTAGCAGGGATTTATTTTCCCAATCAGAAGCTTGATACGCTCAATACATCATACATCATACATCATACATCATACATCATACATCATACATATTCATACACAACATAACATGCATATTTCTCCTTTAGTTCGAGAATCTCATACATTACATACATCATAAACATTGCATATCACTAACTTGATTTTTTCAGGCAGAAGGATGTCTTCAGCAAAGATGTTCTCAATCACATGCAATGTTCCCCTTGAACTCTATTCAGATAAGCAGTCCTCTCAGATATAATCAAGCCAAAGATTCATTCTGAAGAGATCTCTCTTTACAAATCACCTATCAACTCAAAACATACCAACACAGATCTAAGTCGATACCTCAGACGGTTCCAAAACGATCTACCATCAAAGATCTAAAGCTGATAACTCAGACGGTTCCAGAACGATCTACCATCAAAGATCTAAAGCTGATACCTCAGACGGTTCCAGAACGATCTACCATCAAAGATCTAAAGCTGATACCTCAGACGGTTCCAGAACGATCTACCATCGAAGATCTAAAGCTGATACCTCAGACGGTTCCAGAACGATCTACCATCAAAGATCTAAAGCTGATACCTCAGACGATTCCACAACGATCAATTTTCAAAATCTAAAGCGGAAAAACTTTGGACAGTTCCGTAACGATCATCCTCCTAGACTTAAAGCGGTAACCTTGGACGGTTCCGAAACAGTCAACGCAGAGGTTTTCAAATCCTTCATCAAGATATAATCAATGGATTCATTCTGGTGAACAAACCATCAAGTACATCTGCCAGATGGCATCTGAAATCCCATCTCAGGTAATGTTTCAATCTGCCAATAACATTTCTCAGACAACATTCAAAGACAAATTCCAACATCACTTCCGGGCAAGGTAAGTGCAAATTTTCAGGGCATATATAATATTCAATCATCTTTTACCTTCAGATTTCAAACAATTTCTTCAGGTTTAAGAAGATTGAATAGGGACAACTGTTATACCCCAAAATTTGCCCGCATCTTTTTTCAAGAAAACTCCAATCTAAAAATTAAGAGTTTCATATAATCTTGGATTTTCATATCCTGATTTATGAATACTTGGTTTTTAGAATTTTTCTTATACGGTATTTTGGCTCGCTGTTGAATTTATTCTTACGCAAACGCCAACTACTGTTTATTACTTCACACACGCTATTTATTTGATATTTATTTACAGATAAATAGTACTGACGCAATTGGTACAGAGTTAAATCTTTTGTAGGCGCATAGTCCGGGGATTCAGACTGTACTGGTAACAAGTAAATTATTTGTTTCCCACTAATTTTTGTACTATATTCCATTAATTTCAAAATCTTTTCCTTTCTTTTCAAATCTCTTCTTTCAAAATCAAATCCTAACTTTATTCTATACATCTCTCTTTTTTCCAACACTATCATACACTTTCTTTCAAATCTCACTTCCACTCAAATTTTCCTTTTGTACGGAATCACTTCATTCCCCAACGTCTCTATCCTTCTTTTCATTCTATAAATACCTCTCATTTTTTCCATAAAATCTCACATCAAATTCTAACTCATCTCTCAAATTTCTACTTCATATTCATTCTCTCTTCTTCCCCGGCAAAATGGTGAAGCGGATAGAGACGTGTTTTCTTATGATCATCACCGTCGTGGTGGTAATCATGTCTTTCTTCTGTCTGCATAGCCCTGAAAAATGTGGACCTGGGATGTTGACACTCCCAATCATCTACATGTTACTGTTTGTAGCATGGGTTATTAATCGTCATTCTTAAAGTTCGCCGTATCTCTTATTTCTTAATGTACCGTTTACTCGTCGTACTGTTCATTATAGTATGTAATATTTGTACTGTCAGTATTAAATGTCGTACTATTTGTCATATTGTTGCTTAATTATCCAGATAATATTTTGTGTGTTTTCTGCCAGTTAAATATTTATTTTTCTGTGCATTAAATGATTTTCAGGGTCATTATCGGTAATTTTGCTCGCATACAGTATTTATTATTTATTTACTACGTCTGTGTTTTACTAACCACTCATGTAAATAAATTTTCACCATTAACACAAAAAGAAAACAAAAACAAAAAAAAATAATATTAACTTTGACTGTTGAATTTTCACTCTAAACAGTCAGTTGACAGTCAAACCACTGACAGTGCAATTCTCCGTGTTTTGTACCATCAATCAAATCAAACTTTTGCATTCCAAGATTTTTGTTCTAGAAGTCTTCTGAATATCACATGATTAGCAGAGACTCAACACTGCACAAAAATCAGGTACGCTTAACTGTCTCCTACACAAACAGTCCCTAACTAGGGTTTCTTGTTTTTTTCAGGAGAACAAGTTTTTGAGACCTCAAATGGATTTCATGGACCTCCATATATCTCAAAGTACCATCATACAAATTTTCAAACTTCAATTCGCTCAGACGCACAGTCAGCAGCTCAAACAATCAACAGACGACCCGTTTGACCAAAAAAGTCAACAGACAGTCAAAAATGAATTTTTTTGTCAAAGTCCATATTTTGTCAAAGGATTCATCATTTGATCATTGGATGATCATAATTCATCAAGGAAAGATCAAAAATCAACAAAACCCTAAGTTTCAAAATTAGGGTTTTCTCCTAAAGAGTCAACTGAACTTTGACTGGTCATAACTCTCTCATCCTTCATCCAAAAAATTAAAACCAAAGCTTATTTTGAAGGAAATTCAATTATATTTCAAATGCAATTGGTCCCATGGTCATTAGATTCACCATTTGAAAAATAAGAATCAAGACATTACAGGTCATTTTCAAAGTCAACAAAAAGACACTTTTTTCAAAAGGACACACAAGGAGCATGGAAAATCATTTTGACATGAGACCAAAGACATTGGTTAGATGACTCTTTGAGGTTTCCAAAAAGTGCAATAACTCCTTCATATGACAAAAATTGAGGGATTTACACCTTGTTGAAGTTGGCTAAATTTTGGGAAAATGCATGAAACCAACATTGATAAAAAATGTATTTTTTCCAAATGGGGCCAAGTTTTCATAATCCAAACATGTTTACCATGATGTAAAGGGCCTCCCACGACCAAGACAAAGCCCACATCATTTTTGTTCCATTTTTGGTTTAATTTTATCACATTTAAGATTAAATTGAAAAAGGAAAATGGAAGGATAATGCATAGCTTTGTTTCTAAGCATGACTCATCAAAGAATCTTCAATTTTCTGCAGCAAAAGGAAGTACAAGGCAAGAGAAGTGAAGAAGAGCAAGACTTAGTCAAAGTTTCAAAGATTTTTAATATTTAAAAATCAATGTTTCAACAAAGCTCATCAATGCTTCTAGCTTAGATTTTAAGCACCTCTTAGCTTATAAATTAGGCAGCATACTTCACCAAATAAGGACACACGAAAATATAGCCAAGGCATAGCAAGAAACTTCACAAAATTTCTCAAAAATTCCATAAACTTTGTAATTTTCAATTTCTATATTCCAACCATTATCAATACAAACCAATTGTTCTAATCATCTCCTGGAACTTAATATAGTAAGTTAGGATCAATAATCATGGCTACATGCTCATAGAACTCTTGTTTCAAAAGTAACATATTCATGCATATTATCAACTTTTAATATCTCTACTATAAGCACGTTTAAACAAAATCTAATGCCTTTGCTATCTTTTTGAGATCATATGGGGTAGATTTAACGTCTAACATGTGAGCTTAAAGCCCTGAGTCATGGGATGCCATGGTTGAAGCTCAAAGCTTCAACCTTTTCGTTTTCATACTTAACGTGGTCAAATGAGAAAACTAACCTCACCATTGGATTCAGGAGGTCGTATTTAGTAGATCTGGGTCATTGTGGTTTTTATTTTCATGCGTTTTTGTAGGTTTCAAAAATCCAGAAATTCGAAGGTTGAATCCGCAGGTAAAGTTGCAGGTAAGTGCGTGGCAAATTCCGCAGGTATCGTTGAGGAAGATGATGAATAGTGATGCTGACTCCCTTGACCACGCGTGGACGCTTTTGATTCGCTGGTCTCATCTTCATCCTCTCTCCGCTCACGTGGCTGCTTACCATTAGCCAATCAAAGAGTCCTCCCATCCACGCATGCACTTGTGGGTCCCAGTCAGAAGTTTGAATCCTCCTTGGATTCAGCACATGTCCCCCACTATCATATTATGTTCCCTCACAATCTAAGCCATTGGATCATGATCTCAGCACATCCTACGTATCAGAATGAGCCCCCATATCATGGATTTTATTTAATAACCACACCTGATCATTTATTTCATATTTTTTATTTTTATTTTAATTTCTTTGGAAAATTAATTTAAATAATTCTAAAAATCCAAAAAATACACAAAAAATATTTTTAAGTTTATAAAATAATATTTTATTTTCTGATATAAAAATATTTTATTTTTTTTCATAATTCAAATATTTTGCATAATTAATTAGTATATATTTATATATTTGCTTTTTAATTATTTTAACCAATCAAAAAATCATAAAAAAAAATTGTTCTTTATATTAAATATAGTTTATATATTATAGGCTAATTTTGTACATATTTAGAATAATTTTCTCTTTAAGTTTTAATTATTTGTGAAATTATTTGTATAATTATATGATTATTTAACTTAATAAATTCAAAATCAATTTCAAAAATTCCAAAAAAATCAGTTTTGTTTTAAAATTAATTAACAAGCATTTTGAACATATTTTAAACTTAATTTTTAGGTTTAAATTTTATTTCCATCTTTTTCTCATTTTAATTAAATTAATCATGCATTAATTCTAATTAAAATAAATCATCAAAAAAATCCAAAAATATTTCTTTTATTTTCTTGCAATTTAAATTCATAGATAAATGTATAGGTTGTCAAATTCATGTAAATAGCGTAGTTTACATTTCCTGCAAAATCGATGTAATAGCGTAGATTTACTTTCCGCATTTTACATTTCCGCATTTTAAATTCCAGCACATATAAAACTGCGTGTATGTCAAAGATAAATTTGAATCGTTAGATCACTAACTTCAAAGATAAAATATCTGAATCAAAAGACAATCACACTTGCACCTCTTAAGGTAATCCCTCTTTTACTCTCTTCAAAAGTAAATATCAAATTCAAATGCAAAATCGAACTTTTGTTTACATCCGGTAAAAGGATAGTTTTTTAAAGGAAATAGGATAAGACCTTATAACTTAGGGTAGACCTCCTAATTTGCTTGCTCAAATCAAAACAAACAATTCTCTCATATATCATTGTTTTTCAAAATAAAATTTTCAAAAAGACAATACTTTGTATATATCCAAACGAGGATCATTACGAAGTTAACGTTCTTTTTTCAAAAACATATTTTGAAAGATAAAACACTTTGTATACATCCGCACAAGGATCATTACAAAGTCAATTTACAAAGGTATTTAAAACCACATACAAGCATTTCAAGGCAATAGAAAAGTGATTGAAAATAAGTGAGCTAAGCAAATTAAAGAGCCCATGGATAACCATAGATACAAAGGGTGCTAACACCTTCCCTTTGTATAACCTACCCCCTTACCCAGAATTTCTTAAAGGTCTTTTTTCTGTTTCTTTTATAAACCTTTCCTTAATTGGATAAAATAAAAGTCGGTGGCGACTCTCTGATTTTCAAAAGCACAAAAGCAGAAATAAAAAAGAGTCAGTTCGCGTATCTCTCCGCGAGAGGTATGGTAAAAAACCGAGGGCGACACTACACTTCAAGAAATTCGCATAATAGAATAAAAACCAAAATACTAGATTAAAATGGCCAAAAACATGGCCAATCATTACAAAATAGTCATTACAAAGCAGGTAAATGGTCTGAGACGAAAACAGAAAATTACAAGGAAGGAAGGTTATTCCTGAAATAAGCCAGTTTGGCTGACTCAAAGTCAAGCTTAGAATCAAGTCGAGATAACCCTTGCCTGAGTAGTCGAATGCTACCTTTCAATTTGAGAGCTCTTTCGCCATGGCTAAGACCTTTCAGAATTTCTTGGTTAATGGTTTCACGAGAAGGAATCCTTTCAGTCTGAGCCAAAGTAACTTTCTCTTGTTGAAGAGCTTGAATCTTCTTGTTGAGTTCATCAATCTGGGCTTTGTAATCAGCAATTTTGTTGTCGATCTTCTTCTCCTTGCCAGAAATTTTTTGAGCTTTTTCCTTAAATTCTTCAACTCTTTTAGTCGAAGCTGCACTGAAATCCCACTCCCTATTCATCTCAAGCTCTTTATTCTTCGCTTGATGATCAATGTTCTTCTTAGTGATAAGGTCTCTCCAGAGCTGGTCGAAGTAAGCTTCAAAATCAAAAAAGAATTGGGCAACAACAGTTGGGAGAGAAGCCTTAACAAGTAAGTCCAATAGTTTTCAAATTTCTCCACCAAGATGATCAGATCCTTCAAGGACAGTGAGGAATTCAGGTTCATTCAAATGAGCTCGAAGTTGGCAGATAGCGCTGACAAGAGAGGCATCGATTTCATCGTTGGGATCAGCTGATTGAACGGTGTTATCAGGAGAACTTGCCCTAAGTTTTTGAAGTCGAATCAGAGCTTCTAAAGGATTTGTTTTCTTCAAATTCAGAATCTCTTCTTGACTAAGGGAACTGTTGGAATTATTGTCCTCAACAAGGACATGTTGTTTTGATTGAGAAATAAAAATGTTGGTTTCTGGATGAGAAACGAGATCAGCAGCTTCAATATTTTCAGCCACAAGGTGAGCTTTGTCTGTGGTAGGATTTGGAAGAGGAATCATGGTTGCATTTGGGCCAGTTCGACTAGGAGTATTAGTCGAATCAGTAGCACTTCCGAAAGCATCAGTCTTCTAAGGACTAAGAAGGCTAGGGGAGTCAGGAGCAGTCTCGACAATCTTTTCTTGAGTGGGGTTGACATTTGATGCAGTCTGCTTAAAAAGAAACGTATTAGAGCATAGCCTTTAAAAGAAGAGTACTAGAAAATAATACTTAAATTTACCTCAAGAGGAACTTGAGATGAGGTCGGGATTTGCTGTTGGGATTGCTTGTGTTTGAATAGCAACCTTAGGGGTTTTTTTGGTAACCTTTCGTTTCTTGACTGGAGTCGGAAGGGGAGGTCGTGAGAAAATTTCACCTCCATGATCTGGTGAGGAGTTAATTTCTTCTAAATCCTGAGGAACTATCAACTAAGAAGAGAAATAAACAATTAACGGATGCTCCCGAATGAATGAATGCTGCTAATAGATAAAGGTCGAATGATACCTTTCTTATAGTTTTGGTTTTCTTAATAGTGATGGTGTACGACGTGCTGGGACGTTTTCGACCTAGTTTGGCGACAGGTTCTTCGACTTGATTAGCAAGATCAGGCCCTGAAAGATCTAAAAAACAAGTCAGAACATTGTAGATTTTATTAAGTAATTAAAATTGAAGTATGAAATGCTTACTTATGGATAGTTAATCCTCCAGTTTGTCGAAAGCAGTGTTTAATTTTTTGATGAAAGAATCTCCATCATATAATTTGTAATAAGCAAACCACCAATCATTGAATTCTTTGGTGGTGAAGTAAGAGTTTTGGAAAGTGAAGGTGGGGAGTTCTAAAGACTGTTTGTTGTGGAATTTTATACAGTCGACATGATTACGAGAACTGAATGGTCGACCGGACCAACAAATGTCAGCTTCATGGGTGTACAGGCTTTTTGGTAACATTTGGCTTAAGCCAAATTGCCGTGAGACCAGATTTGGTTGATAGCTCACGAACCCATAGCACTTACCAGTCGACTCAATGCGATGTGACAGAAGTGTTGGAGTTAAAAAAGCAGCCCAGATGGCATTCAATTGAGCTCGAAGAGTTGGGGTATTTCTAGGAAAAATGTCTCTGAACCAATCTGGCCCAAAACACCGACTAGAGAAGGGGGCCATGGAAGCTATGAATGTTTTGCATTCAGAAAATAATTTCACATATTTTAAAAGGTTGGGTCTGTTCGACTCATCTTGAGGAGTTTGTAAGGCAAGTTTGATACCTTCGACCCTTCGGTCATGCATAAGTTCCAAAATGGATCGAGAAACAGTAAAGCCAATATGTGACTCAAAGGTGGCATTTAGCCAGTGTTGTAAGAGCCAGTAAGGGCCCGACAAAGCCAATTGCTTTGGAGTTTCATGAAGGCGTTTTATTCTTAGAGAAGCTATACCTAAATTATGATAAAGACAGGCAAGTAAAAGCTTACTCGATGAAATCTTTAGACCTTCATGAATCTGAATAGCCATGGGTATATAAGCTTTGGCTATCTGAACAGACCCTGGACAGAATAAAAAGTAAGAGAGCCAGTATGTGAGAAAAGCAACGTGTTCTTCATCAGAGACTTCGACTGTAGATTTGTCATGGTGATCTTGCATATATTTGGTAATAGTGGCATTGTCGAAGTTGAAATTCATCTCTGTTGGGAGAGTTGGGTCGAAGATTTCGCCCAAAGGTGAGAGTCCCGTGATGGTAGCCACGTCGAAAAGGGTGGGAGTCATCATCCCACAAGGGAAGTGAAAAGTATTAGTCGAACATTCCCAAAATAATAGCGAAGCAAGTAGCATAGGGGGACTAACCATATGACCATTCCTGGATAATTGGATGGCGTCGAAGATACCCAATTCTTCCCACCTTTGTTGTTTCTTTGCCTGAACTTTGTTGAGCCAAGCTAGAAAATCCTTGTTGCCAGGGGCAGGAGTCGAACGAAACACTCTCACCGAAGGATCCATGAATTTCAAGTCGAGAGGACGTTGTTTATCAAATGATACTGGCATAGTAGTTTGGAATGAAGGGAAGAAATTGATAACCTTCTTTGGGTGAGAACGAAGGTCTGGGAGAGGCCCTGAGAAAGCCATTAATTTATCAGTGATCTGAAATGGAATGAACATTTGATTTTGCCAAATAATGGCTTTAGCCTCTGTTACATTTGGTTGAGGAACAAAGTCCAACCCCTTTTCTTCTTCCTCACGAGAAATAATGGCCCCTAAAGGGTTAGAACCTGTATCATAAACAGTAGTGTTTGTAGTGTTTGTGGTGTTTGCAGCCATTGTTGAGGTTTGAAAAATGGAAATGAGCGTTTAAGGGTTTGAAGAAGAAGAAATGCTCTAAAACGTTTTGAAGGACAGAAAATGTGAAGAAGGAAAATAGAGAAGAGGAAAGACTATATATAGTGGATATGTGTAATGACGTCAGTGAACGTTAGGGAAAGAAAACATGAAGGAGGAAGTTGGTGAATCAAAGGTCGTGTCAAATGCCTTGGAAACTGACACAAGAAAGTGGGGAGTAGTTAATAGCCCACTACCTAGTATTTAGGTAATAATTAGTGCCTGGGAATTCGTGATATAATTATGGCGTTGAAAAGATTAGGAAAGTCGAAATCTCAAAGAAGACAAAACACCATCTTTTTCCTTTTTGTAAAATCAGGCGAAAGAAGTCGTTCGGGGGGAAATTTGTTACCCTAAGATTTCGACTTGCTAATAATGGCAAGTAATATCTAAAAATGTATAAGATCATTAAACATTCTAAGTCAAGACAGTTTGACTAAGAAGTTCTTTTAGTCGAGACTATTTGACTAAAAAGGCTATAATTGCCATAGTCATTCGACTAAAATGTGTAAATACCATGGTCATTCGACTAAAATGTATAAAAACTTAGGCGTTTTGCCAAGCATAGAGTTGAAGTCGGAAGACACCAGAAGTCAAAGGTGACAGTTTCAGACGGTTTTCAGCAGTTTCTAAAAGACGCGTGGAAATCTCACAGACGAAGATGTTGCATGTCGTGGACACGTGTTGGCTAGTAATTAGTCGACCGTTAGTAGTAGTTATTTTATTTTCATAATTTAAGCAAGTTTTAGATGAATAGTTTGGGGTCCGCATTTTTTACAGAAACAAGTAAACTCAAATCTCTGTGCAAAATGAGTAATGAGTGCAACTTTGGAATGTATGTATGCGTACCAATTTAAGTTTATACAATCATCGTTTTATGCAAATTCACTACAAATTTACTACATTTACTACAATTTATAGTCTTTATTTAGTGCAATTATTTGTAACTTTCAGTGTGTTCATTTACATTACTTTATCACTGCATTTAATACAAGTTGAATTCATACAAACAACAAAGAAAACCAATTAGTCCTGGAATATTCTAGTTGATTCCGCAAATGTAACCTTTAAAAAGGAAACTAGCAATTGTTTACCATATTTCTGGGTAAATAGCCGCGAAGGAGACAAAATATTGTCAGTTCGCCCCGCGAATATTGCGTGCGCCGCGAAGGCGTCGATTTTGGGTGACGCGTCGCGAGAGACGATGGCGCCGCGTGCTGATGATAATATTTGAAAAATGTAAAGATGTGCAACTTTCCAACCGTAAGTCCGTTTTAGACGCCATTTTGGACGTTGTTCCTTAAATTGAATGCTCTACCATATGAAATAAAGAAAAGAACAATAAATTGATTTTATTTTGAAAAGTATCGTTTTCTCCAAATGTGGTTTATTCTTGTTTTGCTTGGTTGATGAGGTGCAATGATTTGTTGTTTGCATAATTGAATATGTGCAATGATGTGTGTTGTTATAATGTGATTGCTTCTGTTTGTTATGCAAATGGATGTTGTTCATGGTAAATATGGTTATCATGTGTTTTGATGAATGATGATGTAAATGCTCTGTTGTTGTTGGGTTGATTTGTTGTACTTGGTACACGATTGTGAGAGGTGCTATTGTTGTTGCACTGTGTGTGAATGTTTTATCTGTTACGATGTCGTGGTTGTAACTGGTGATTGATATACATATATTGTTGATGTAAAATATATGTTTGTTATGGATGAGAATCAGCATAACTGTGTGTAGCTATTGATTGTTACGTTGGTTGAAGATTATGATATTCAGTTGATTGGTGTTGATGATTAGCATGCTGTATGTGATGCATGCATTTCATAATCATGTTGTGGGTTGTATCCCTTATGGTGGTGGGACAGCGGTAGCTAATTCCCATTGTACGGAATTAGTGAGACAAGTAGCTGAATCCATACGGTGGTGGATCGGTGAGATGGGTTATCCCATGTTTGGTACCACATGCATATAGTTGCATTTGCATTAGGCTACTTGTATGATTATAACATGAATGGAAGATTGTCCAATGTTATAATATGTGATGATGGTGTAATTGTTATGATTTGTTTGGATGAATTATGGTGTTGTCTTTTGGTAATGTATTCTATTTGTTGTTGTGTGTTGATGAGTACTTTCTGACAATCTGAATATAATGGAATTGGATGAATAATATGACTATGATGTGTTATTGTTTATGATTTGATAACATTTATTAATTGTGAATGAGACTCACCCTTACTGTTGATATTTTCAGATTGAGGATAACGGCTTTTGGCTCGGTTAGGATTAGCTCATGAGTCAATTTGTTTAGTATAGCGTCGGTGTCATGCTCTGATATTGTGACAGTGGGGGAACGCTAGTTTAGAGTTTATGATGATACTCTATTTTGTTGTTATCGGAGTAATTTTTGTGAGATATTGCATAGATGATGTTATGCTTATCCGTTGATTAATGTTCCGCTGTGTAGAAACATGATTTTGTTAAATTGATGATTTACCCCTAAGTGAAGCATGACAATTGATTTATGATAATTTGTTTTAAATTGAATTGTGGAACCCTTGTTTTCATGTTTTACTCTGAATTATTTTATTAATTTCCACGGGGTTTAGAAGGGTGTTACAATAGTGGTATCAGAGCAGGTCGGTCCATCCGGCCAATTGTCGAGTCAGTTGAGTTGCACGACGGTTGAATATTGTCGGCATGTTATCCCTTGGTACGCGACATGTGAGTGAATCACTGTCGGTACTTGGTTGTTTGTTGCGGAGGTTGGTTTGAAACAAGTGGGGGAGAAGCTTCGCTTCTCGGTTATGTTTCAGTTGTAAGATGATTGATTCAGTAGGCTATTGTTGGCAACAGTGCAAGTGTTGTTGGAGTTGTTGTTTTCCGAATCGAAGGTGACTTGAAATTAAGACTTGACTGGTAATTGAGTTGGAACATCTTGAAGGAAGATGATTAGAGGTAATTGATAATTATTTGTAGGAGAGGGAAATTAGGAAGTTGCAATGTATCAGCTCTGCTGAGGGGCTGCGAAGTTGTCAGTTGAGTAGCCTTGTGTCTCGGAAGAGGTTCAACTACAAGTTGCAAAGAGGATTGCGGTCGTAATGTTTCAGAAATCGCACTTCGGCGATGGGATGTGTTGCTCAAGTTATAAGCATGTTTGGAAGTGAATAGATATGATAAGGAGTTGTTTAGAATGTGATTGATTTGAAGATGATGAGTTTTAGAGCGCAATTTCCGTAAGAAAAACGCAGGAAAGTTGTTGATTCGTTATGAAACTTCGAAAATTCATAACTGGAGTTCTGGACATCCGATTTGAGTTCCGTTTGAAGCGTCAAAAAGCTAACGAGATGAAATTTGTTATAAAAATGGTTGTAGCAGCTATAACAAATTTAACTGTGACAAGGTGATGTTGGAAAGAGGTGAAGTTGCAGTTACTCTTGTTCTTAGAACTAGACTTGTTTATTGGTACTGCACGGGATGTTAGTGTTGGCGTTGAACGGATTGAAGGAATAATTAGAAGGTTTGTTGAGAAGTAATTTTAAGAATTGAATATACCATTTGATGATTTTTGGGGATATCTTATAGAGCGTCGCTGCATGATGTCGATGTTGCATTTTGGATAACGTTGGAAAATTCATATCTTGAGTTCCGAGTCTCGGATTAATGTGCCGTTTGAACCTACAAAGAGGAGAGATTATGTTCTACCTTATGGGAGAGTTGTAAATACAGTAGAGTGATCCTATGAGGAAAGATTCTGAAGTTGGTTAAGGAAGCGTGAAACTTGTTGAATAGGAATGCCTACTATCGTGATTGTTTGAAACGAAGTTGAGTAGAACATGTTGTTGATGAATAAGTTGATGAGATGTTCGGTAATAAAGATGATTTGAATGCCGATGGATTTTAGTGAGAAGTGAATTAGTAGTAAAGATGAAATAAACTTTAGAACGGTTGAAGTCGTATTTATGATGCCAAAGCAACGACATGTATAGAAGAAGAATTATAATGGATTTCTGACACCTATTGATGTGAGGAAGATTTTGTTGAGATTCTGAGTGGAATGATACTTGGACGCGAAAGATGCCATGAGATTTAGAGTAAAACCATGAGTTATGAATGTTGTCGCGGTTTTTTGCTAAGATGAAGATTTTGATTTGGGACGGGATGAATAGTAATGTACGAGTACATTAGTGATTATGAAGTTTGGAAGTACTTAACAAGTGTGCGAGTTGTAAAGACTCGTAGTGAATTATTAGGCTATGACGATGTTAATGAGTTTGAGTGCAAACTCAGAAAGGACACTATTATGTAGTAACGACGGTTATGCTTAAATATGGTTGTCGACTATCTATTGACAAATTGAGGACTTGATCACCCTTAATCTCTTGTTGGTAGTAGACGGAAATCATATAGATGGGATGAACTTGTTTTGTTACCTTAATGGTTTAAGATGTGATGAATACTAAGCCGTGAGAATAAGCACTCACTATGTTGTGTGAACTTATGAAGAAGTGAATATGAAAGAGTGCAACATGATGGACAAATGACTTAAAATGGGTAATCAGAGTCGCGCAGCGAAAGTGTGATGTGGAGTAGTGTTATGAGTACTACTCGTGGGAAGTGAGGGATTAATATGTCAGGAGCCTACATAGAGAATATGTATTGATCTATATGTTGGATTTAGAATCCAGTGGATGTAAGGATGTCGTGTCGAAGAATTATAACTATTTTGAATAATTGCCGAGATGATGAATATGTTATTATGGTTGTACGTAGTAAACGAGTATGTACTCGGCGAAATTAAAACGAAGAGTTGATACTATATGATGCTGTAATAATTTTGTGCTGTTATTAAGGTGATATTGTAGATTCCAGATATAATGAGGAATTATACTCTATGAAGGACGAAGTTGATTTGATTCTTAGTAGAGAGCGGGACTCAGTTTGAGCTATTTTGTAAGCAACGGTATATTGATGCTAATGAGTGTGATTATAATTACTTGTGTGTACTCGTTCCGATGGTTGGAATGTTTTAATAGATGTAGTAACTCAGGAATTTATTTTTGAGTGCGAGTAAGTATTGCTAAGTGGTAGATTAGTACCTTTTTTGATAAATAATGATTCTTGAACGAATGAGTAAAGAGAGCCATAATTGGGTAAAACTCATAAATCTAATTGGCAATGATGTTTGTAACGAGTAACCAGAGTAGTGCAGCAAAAGCGGAATGTAACGAGTTAGATAATTGCTGGCGTGACTTCAGAGGAGTCAGATAGTTGAAATTCAATGGTATAGGAATACGATTATTGAGTTTTCTTGAGGGAAGCAGTTGGTGAAAAGTATATGTATTACTTTATCGCGCAAATGGGAAAGTGTGTTTCAGGTTGGTACGTTCGTATATGGAATGCATTGCTGCAGTGTTGATCAGGTGCGATCATACCACGGGTTGTGTAATTATATTATTCAGTTATTAGGTGTATTGTATGAGTTGTACCTCAATGTTTTATTATTGTTAACCTTTTGGAGGTATAACGAGTAGTACACCTTTGGGTGGTCAAATGTGACGTAAGAGCTGAGATTGAATGCATGAGATGTGCTTCCTGTTGGTTATGTCAGATGGATTTTTGAGGATCGACTGATGGAAATGTTACATGGGAACTGGAGAGTCAGATGAAGGGCTCTATCCGGAACTTTTCACTTGAAGTATGTTTTCGAGGACGAAAACTCTTTTAGTGGGGGAGAGTTGTAACACCCCATATTTTCTAATTTTAATTTAATCGGAAATTAAATTATTATTTATAAATTATTCGGTATTTTGTGGAATTATTTGGAAAGAATTATGAGATGGGATATTGGGCCAAATGTGGTGTTAGTAAAGAGGGGGTGCTATGTTAGTAGGCCTTTTACTAAATTAAAATCTATTTTCATAAAAATAAGGAATTGAAGAAAAAAGGAAAATAGATGTGAAAGAGGAGCAGAAGAGTAGAAGAGCTGATACGTGAAAGAGGAACATAAGAGGAAGAGGGCTAATCAAGATCCTTGGCTAAGGTAAGGGGGGACTCTTCCGTTTAACATCTTTTATCGTATTATAGATAATAGGACTGATTTAGATGCATTGTTTGTGTCAATTGGTTATATGCTAGATTGGGGTTTTGGGAAGATTTTGAGGGGGATTGTATGATTTGATGAATTGTATGATTATATGATTATATGATTGTAATGATGATTAAATGATCCTATTTGTGTGTTATATTTGTGTTATAACATGTATGTGGCTGATATTGTGTTATTTGAGGTTCATGACATAATTTGATTTGGGTTTTGGGGATTTTGGGATAAATCCCGTAATGCTGTCAATCGCTGTGAGATCTATGACTTTTGCCAGTTCGCGCCGCGAAGGTAGGTTAGCGCCGCGAAGGCAACAAAATATTGTCAGTTCGCCCCGGGAACATTGTGTGCGCCATGAAGGCGTCGATTTTGGGTGACGTGTCGCGAAAGACGGATGGCGCCGCGTGCTGATGATAATATTTGAAAAATGTAAAGATGTGCAACTTTCCAACCGTAAGTCAATTTTAGACGCCGTTTTGGACGTTGTTCCTTAAATTGAATTCTCTACCATATGAAATAAAGAAAACAACAATAAATTGATTTTATTTTGAAAAGTATCGTTTTCTCCAAATGTGGTTTATTCTTGTTTTGCATGGTTGATGAGGTGCAATGATTTGTTGTTTGCATAATTGAATATGTGCAATGATGTGTGTTGTTATAATGTGATTGCTTCTGTTTGTTATGCAAATGGATGTTGTTCGTGGTAAATATGGTTATCATGTGTTTTGATGAATGATGATGTGAATGCTCTGTTGTTGTTGGGATGATTTGTTGTACATGGTACACGATTGTGAGAGGTGCTATTATTGTTGCACTGTGTGGTGAATGTTTTATCTGTTATGATGTCGTGGTTGTAACTGGTGATTGATATACATATATTGTTGATGTAAAATATATGTTTGTTATGGTTGAGAAATAGCATAACTGTGTGTAGCTATTGATTGTTGCGTTGGTTAAAGATTATGATATTCAGTTGATTGGTGTTAATGATTAGCAAGCTGTATGTGATGCATGCATTTCATAATCATGTTGTGGGTTGTATCCCTTATGGTGGTGGGACAGCGGTAGTTAATTCCCATTATGCGGAATTAGTGAGAGAAGTAGCCGAATTCTTATGGTGGTGGATCGGTGAGATGGGTTATCCCATGTTTGGTACCACATGCATATAGTTGCATTTGCATTACGCTACTTGTATGATTATAACATGAATGGAAGATTGTCCAATTTTATAATATGTGATGATGGTGTAATTGTTATGATTTGTTTGGATGAATTATGTTGTTGTCTTTTGGTAATGTATTCTATTTGTTGTTGCGTGTTGATGAGTACTTCCTGACAATCTGAATATAATGGAATTGGATGAATAATATGACTATGATGTGTTATTATTTATGATTCGATAACATTTATTAATTGTGAATGAGACTCACCCTTACTGTTGATATTTTTAGATTGAAGATAGCGGCTTTTGGCTCAGTGAGGATTAGCTCATGAGTCAGTTTGTTTAGTATAGCGTCGGTGTCATGCTCTGATATTGTAACACTGGGGGAATGCTAGTTTAGAGTTTATTATGATACTCTATTTTGTTGTTATCGGAGTAAATTTTGTGAGATATTGCATAGATGATGTTATGTTTATCCGTTGATTAATGTTCCGCTGTGTAGAAACATGATTTTGTTAAACTGATGATTTGCCCCTATGTAAAGCATGACAATTGATTTATGATAATTTATTTTAAATTGAATTGTGGCACCCTTGTTTTCATGTTTTAGTCTGAATTATTTTATTAATTTCCGCGGGGTTTAGAAGGGTGTTACATACGCCACTGAGGTAGGTTACCTAGATACATGGCCTCGGAGTTGGACCACCATGTTAATACTACTAGACGGGTATAATGCCATAGTATCGCTATCGTACACAAGATGAGTAAGTCATCCTTTTCTGACACGTGTGGGACAGGGGTGATTTGAAGCTCGAGATAAGAATATGATCTGGCACTCGTGAGACGCAGATCAAGACCCTCATAAGGTATGTGGGATAAGGATCTATATGTTGCACTCGATAGTAGAGGGATAACTAGACAAGAGATGGTGAGATAGATCGAGACCCGACACTACGCTTATGGAGACTCTAAGTGATCATGATCGTATGAGTTAGTATCAGATTGTATCTTGTGGACCTTCTTGTTTCGTGAAGTGTTAAGTTGGCAATTGTGCATGTATGTCTAGAGTGGAACTCATGTGCGGTCATGATATCCTGGTCAGCATAGTGAGTGGCTATCATGTACCATTGGCGACCGGTGATGGAATATGCGAATTGTATCTTAGACAAGTTCGATGTGTGACGTATCTTGTAGAGTGTCTGTAGATACTCCGAGCAAAGAAATGTCAATCTTGGTAAAGCATAGGCATTTTGTTTGAGAACTGCTAAGGAGTCTATAAGAGAGATGTTCAAAGTGAAAAGTGCAATTTCTTGCATTGTGGCTACACTCTGACTGTTAGAAGCACTGCAATGAAGGATGCAACCGCCGAGGAAGTCAGTTTAGTGTCAGATTCAGAGGTGGAACAGGCATTAGACGACTGTGTGAATGGAGTGTGGCTATGGGAGGATTATTATATCAATAAGTCGCATGAGTTATCAGAGGTGATACTACGCTAAGAGAATGAAGCTGTTTGGTTGGGAAGAAGCGATGTTAACAAGACTTGTGGTAAGGGAAGACATAACAAGTTATGCGCTATGCGAATCAATGGCGAGAGATGAATCTCTAAGTCAGGGAGAATTCGGCTTTCAATATCACGGAACCGTAGTGTGTGACTGAAGACGTGTTGAATAGATCTGACCCAGAATGATATAATAAATAGAGACTTGGTTCCGGGAAGTACCCAACCTCGAGGAGTAGTCGACGATGAGTGCTTAAATAGAAGTTTTGGAACGTGTTGTAATTGGACAACCGCAGATAAGGAACTGTTACATAGTAATGAAACTAAGTGGATTATGGATGTGGTGTAATTCAGAGGATTTCAAGAAGTGTGTGTGTAACAACCAAGGCCGAAGAAGGCAAGGTTAGTCGCAACATCGGGATGAGAGGGATCCTGATGCTGTGCAGGTATGGGACTGCATGGTTGAAAAAAAGCTTATAAGGATTGATGTGTACTACCTGTACCAACAAGATGCATCTTCTTTTCGGTAGCCCGTTCCCTAAGAACTCCACAGTTAAGCGTGCTTGACTTGGGGAGATTTAAGGATGGATGGCCTTCTGGGAAGTTTCCCAGAAAGCGTGCGAGTGAGGTCAAAGCATGCTGAAAAGACCCGTGTTAGTTTATGGGGTCAGTCGATCGTCCAGAAAGCAGTCTGGGCGTTACTGTGTGAGTGGTTGAAATCAGAGTAGCGCAACAGGTAAAGGAAGAACCAGATAAGTCTGAGGTAGGAATGAACGGATTATTTGTAGGATTTTATGTTAGGATGAAAATATCTTCCTGAGGGAAATTGTCGAAGCAGCGTTTCGTTCATTCCGGTCTCTCGAGGATCCACCATAAACTCGAGAGGTGTTGTCAATGGGCCAGCTTGGGACTACATTTTGTGGATGGAATGTGGTCTGATGTTCGTAGGACATCAGTTTAGCTTGTAAGTCACAAGGGTTGGACATAGTATCGTGGTCGCCGAAATGCTGAAGGCTAGTGAGGACATTCAGTTGGCGCAAGTTCTTTGTGGTTATGTCTTGTGTACTATGATCGTGCAGGAAGACTTGGACAATGGTTACAGGTCAGCTATTGAATTTTGCCTCTCATCAGTATAATCTTTTGTGAAGTTGTCGAATGTCGAGGCTATAGTTGCAAGATGATTACACCTTCACGGTTTACGGTGACAATTGTTATGTCTAAACTGAAGTAAGGGTTAAAGTAAAGAGATTCAGTTGTATAAGTAAAGGTAAACTTGGGACAACCACCCTAACACTTTGGAAACCAGAAGTTAAGACCAAGACATTTGGCTAACGCCTAACGTTATTGTATAGACTTTTGTGTTAAGAAGTCTTGGATGGGAAGTAATTCTAGGAACCTAAGTGAATTAGTAAGTGTGTTGGACAAGGGTGAGCACAACAGAGTTTAAACAGCAGATATCCAATATGAGTGGATTACTAGGGTTCTGAAGTTCTGAAGTTTCAGTGCAGAGCAGTGAAGGTCAAGGACCCTAGAAGGATCTTTCCCCAGGCATGTCAAGACGAAGTACCTGAATAGACGTATTGCTTGACGGTTAAGGTTTCTAATCATGTATAGTGGGACGCAAGTGTTTTGGCAGATTATGTTTCTTCGTATAGAATGATCCCTAGACAAAGTAGTGAGATTATCTAAAGACGAATGTGAGTAACATTCTTTCCCTTGGTTGTATAGATATGAGGGGTTGGTTTTCGTGGTGAACGGAAGGAATTCGAGGACGAATTCTATTTAAGGGGGGAGAATGTAATACCCCATATTAGTCTAGGCATGATTATTCATATAATTATGAAGTGCTAAGAGGGAAACAATGGATTAATGATAATTAAGAGAAGTGAGTGGATTAGTTAGAACCTAACCAAATGGCATAGTGGTAAATCTCATTTAGTTGAAGGGCATTTTGGTCATTAGTCTTCAATTGCATGTGAACCTAAGGCTATGTTTGGTGGAGTGTATTACAAATCACATTTCATGAGTGGATTTGAGAGAAAGAAAGGAAGAGAAGCTTTTATTCATCTTCTCCATTTTCGTACACCATGGGCAGCACTAGTCACAAAACAGGTCATAACTTCTTGCTCATAACTCCGATTGTAACGATTATGGTCTTGTTGGAAAGTAACAAAATTCTCTACGATTTGCATATATGGTTCGCATTCGTAGGTGTTGTATTGATGGAGATAAATAGGTTTGAAGTTGATGGATCCATGTTGAATGTGTGTTAAGGTGTGGCTACAGATTTGATGAAGATGAAGTGAAACTTTGACTATGGTGGGAGTTCAATGGCAGCAAGAACACAATCTTAACCTCTCTAAATCCATGGTGAGTCCTTAGATAGAAGCTTTGGGGTTTTACATGTTGGGCACAATTGAGGTTTAGGGTTTTGAGATAAAATGTATGATCAATGATACTTAGAATGCTTTAGGGTATTAATTGATGCTAATTTATTTTCTGAATTTGTTTAACATCACTAAAATGAATCTTGCGTGCGTTTTTGGTGATTAGAGGTACCATGTGGTAGGTCTGTTACGCTCTGCAATTTTTCTGAGAAATCGCTAGCTCGCTAAGCGGACTCGGGTCGCTTAGCGGATACTGGTTATTTTCCAATCAATCGCGAGTCCTCTAAGCGGACGTGAGGCCGCTAAGCGGAAGAACATTTGAGCTTCGCCACTGGAAAGCCCGCTGGCAGTCCGCTAAGCGGACGATGCTGTGCAGAATTTTATCCTTCTTTCCTCTGAGTGCAGTTTGACTCCATGTTTGGAACCGAGCTCCTCTTCGGGTAATGATATACTTCTGTATGTTATACGGGCGGTGTTTTATGACACGTATGATTGTCTTTACGTTCAATTACATATGTTGCATGTTATGCATAATATTAAGTATGTTTATTCAATAACTCTTGTCTATTCCTTTGTGATTGATTATGAATACTATGATGAGACAAGATATGAAAATGTGCTGATGTCCAATGTTTCTGTTAAACATTCGGATTTGTTTGTCTTATATGACCGTGCGCTTGTTATGCGTGTGTATGCTTGAATCGAAGCGGGCCGGGGGCTAGGTTGATTTATGACTCGTGCTTTGTGATCAATGAGTCGTCCCGGGCTTTGTGATCAATGGTACAGCCCCGATCGTGTGATCTTGGGCTCACACCTGAGCTACCGTTGCAGTGTGCTTGTGAGGGTCTGGAGGCTTTCCCACTTGGTGTTAACACACTTGCGTGCTCGATATGGTGGGGTTATATGGCCATGTAGGCTAATACATAATCGGTAACTCACCTCTAGTGAAGTCAAGTAGACTAAGCACTAGGCTTTCGCCCGATGGGCTCATGCGTCAAGATGGCGGTTCGGTACTTGGTGTGAACACATGTGCGTAAAGGTGGTTACCGGGACAATGACGCCATTTCGGCTAATGTCATCTCGAGGCCAAATAGGCTTGTGCAAACCCGCTTAACTACTCTTGTAGTGTACTTGTACGAGTCTCTTGGCAATAGGCATGGGTGTAACTCATCGATGGTGTGTATTTTATAACCTAGTCGAGGCATTAACGCGCTTCTGGATTCCCCGTACATGGGTATGGGTCTGCATACGTGTTTGTTATACTATTTGTGTACTTGTGATATGATGACTCCTATGGTTGACGATTCATATGTTTGCTTCGTACTTGTACCGGATGTGAGGATAAACCCTGAATCAATGGTGGATTCGTTTTGTGATGTATGTACCCTGTAGATCCGAGTGGACCCATAGGATAGGCGGACTCACTGAGATTTAGTAATCTCACCCCAATCAACTTATCTTTTTCAGGTGTAGTTTAGTAGTGGTTGGTCAGTAGCAGGTTTGGACTAAAGACTTGGAAGTGGTGGTGGCTCGGAGACCTCGTCAGATCTCATTTCTCGCTGTGCAGATCCATTGAAGACACATGTTTTGTAATTCTTATTAGAATTTCATGTTGTATATTATATGGATCATCTTGTATCTTAGCTTTTGTATGTACTCAATATCAATTTTTAACGTTTCATGCATAATATACTAGTCGGTTATGTATGAGGTCTTATATATATATATATATATATATATATATATATATATATATATATATATATATATATATATATATATATATATATATATATATATATATATATATATCTTATGAGAGTGGCATTATTATGTGACAACTTGAGAATGAATCTGAACCATTAGATTTTAAATTAAATGATATTGATTATGTGACAATCTTTTTTCTCTCTCCTCTATCATTTATATTAATAATGGAGGAAAGAGAAAAAAAAATATTGACACCTAATCTCAACCATTTATTTTAAAATCTAATGATTTAGATTCATTGTCATATTCTAGTATAAAAAAAATGTAATTCTCATATGTTTTTATATATATATATATATATATATATATATATATATATATATATATATATATATATATATATATATATATATATATATATATATATATACTCAAAAAGTAAGTTATTATAACTTATTCCATATCTTGACTCTTTATTTTTTAATGTAATGGTTAAAATAATGAGTAATTAAATACGGAGAGAGAAAATTATTTCTTATTACTTTTAACCATTAGATTGAAAACAATTAATGATAAATATGTGGAGTAAGTTATAATAACTTACTCTTGGAGTATATATATATATATATATATATATATATATATATATATATATATATATATATATATATATATATATATATATATATATATATATATATATATATATATATATATATATATATATATATATAGAAAGTGGGTTATACATACAAAAATCATCCAAAATATGATATTCGTAAAAAAAATATCACTTTATACATCATGTGGTTTTGAGAAAACAAACGAATTAAAAATTTTAAGAAATAGATAAAATTGAAAATAAACTAGCGTTCTCATATAGAATTCATCGGCCAAAAAAAGAGTATCACTAATAGTATTGAAACTAAAAAATTGAAATTGAAGGGGAGGCCTCATATGAAAATCAATGGCTAATAAAAACACCAATAGAAATAGAAAAGAGATTTAAAAAAAAAATTGCAAAGAAGAAATGTGTAAGGTAAATGATCGTAGAATTCGTGGAAAATCGTTGGTCCTCAAGTATTGAAAGATGGGGTCTATTTATAGTGAGAGATTAGGGTAAATGGTGAATTGGAACTAATTGAGACTTAGAGACCAAGTTATTACATATAAGAAATGTATCCATGGGCTCTTGATTATGATTGATTTGATGATGAAAGAGATTGATCAAATCTTTAAGAATAAAAAAATAATTTTTAAAATACCCCTAAAATAAAAAACGAAAATAATTGTTAAATAAAAAAATACTTATTTTTGTGATTTTTTAGTAATAATAATGCAAAAATGAAAGGAAACTGAAAAATAATTAAAATACAAAAGTGCGGGAGGTGGGATTTGAATCCAAAATCTGTTAGTTATTTTTCCTTACACATGCTCTTTAGTCAACTATGCTATGTTATTTATTCGAAACTAAATAACACTGTCAAACATATGAAAGTCCAACAAATATTTGTTATTTAAAAAGTACACATAATTCAAAGTAAAGTATTGTATATAAATAAGCAAAACAAAAAATGTTAGTATAAATAAACCAAAAAAATTTATAAATCCAAAGTTTAAAATAATTTGACTGTTAGAAATAGGACGAACAAATTTGGGATATGACACTAAGATAACCCTTAGACCCCTAATATGATATTACTCATTTACTCTTACTAATCATCATTACTTCCACTCTTATTTATCCAATTTAAATATTAAAATTAATCCTAACAATTATTTTTAATTTCAGAAAATTATTGAAATTATAGTAATTCTCAACTAACTTATTTAAATAAATAAGTACTTCCAATTATCATATAATTTCACCACTACCCCACAACATATTATCACGACACATTATTCTACAAAGTCACTTATATTCACCAATAATTCTTAATTAATCAATTAAATAATTAATTATAATTTTTTGGATGTTGCAACTCTCCCCCACTTAGAACATTTTCTTCCTCAAAAATTTACCTGAAGTAAACAACTCTAGATACCACCCTCACATCTTACTTTCCGACCCCTAAGTCACGTTTGGCAAAACTCCGATTACCACTCATCCAGATATAATGATAACACAACAATGATTTAACTAAATACACATGATAATCATCCAACATTTTCGCGACATAACAACTAACAAACATAGCAACCACATAACAACATTTCAACGTAGCAACAACATAATCATCATCAACATAGCACGTTTATATTTGGACATGCAACATCATTAATACATCATCACAATATCATGACAACATCATCAACAACAAAAACATACACACAATAGTACTCTTATATCTATGTATGTCGATTGTCAACAAGACAACAACAACATCATTTACATCTTCATATCATCTTCATAGCAACATCAACATACAACATAATCAAGCTTCGTTATTACATATAGTATCATTCATTATTCCGGATAATCAACGACCAATTAACAAACAACATCATCACAACAACGGTAACCAAATCATCATGACATCACATAGCATCAATTTAATATCAACATATGTTATGCAATCACAACAATTCACAACGAACACTTTTAAGGTTAGGTATCACACCACACAACCTTACAACAATACAATATCATGATATCAACGATCCTTCAATCGAACATGCAAATTAATACATCTATTGACATGGAAACAACACGAATAATATATAAACCTTTCACTTATCACTTCCATTTTGGAATATCCAATGGCTTGCACCAGTCTCATAGCCTCCTAATGTTTAAACCTCAACTCCTAATAAGTCACAACACATAACAAACTGTGCCACATCACACTTTGGTTACGCCACTCTGAGCATCTACCTCAAATCAGTATCCTCATTTGACTTCTGTCAACTACCAAACCTACAAGTTCCACATCTAGCTTTTGGCTCTCTTTACTATCCGCCAGCAAATCAATGTTCACCTTTGATATCGTGAATCTTCCACTCTGTGGCGTTAGCTCGCATAAAACTCAAGTCTCCAAACTATTCAATAAGTCCCAATTCCTTCATAGCCATTTTCTTTTAGATTCACCCGAAATGGTGAACGACCATCCTCACGATAAAACATCATTCACTTTACACACTATCAAGTTAGCAAGACAAATCAATCCCATCCAACACAGTCCCGTCTACTATCAACAAGAGATTAAGGGTGATCAGTTCCTCAATTTGCCAATAGGTATCCGACAACCATGGTGAGGCATAAACCATCGTCTCTAAATTATAATAGCGTTTCTTTAGAACTTGTGCTCCAGGTCACCTTAAGCACCCTGGTCCAATAATTTCTTATGAGATTCACAATTTCTCCCATAATTTACATCTCATTCGATCTCATCGATGAGACACCACTGCTCGATTACATAGCCCTCTACACCACTTAGTACCACACAATTGTTAAGAATCCTCCAACTCAGGAAATGCTATCATACCAACTTCATTACAAATAAATTTGTCCCAAAAGAAATCTTTACCTATCTAGAGGATTCTAATAACATACATAAACCCTTAGTTTTCCTTTAAATTTCACCACATCGAGGATCCATATATTTTCACTTTCAAATCTCATCCTGTCGTAATCCCAGTAATATTATCTCCATATCTGATTGGTGAAAGAAACTCTCTAAATTCTTTCTTTACTATCATTTCTCTTCTCCTCAAAAGATATATTCACTCTAATCATTCTTAATTGACATAAGCCGCATCTCCATGCGCTTCTCCAATACTTTCACCTTCTTCCTAATACCAAACATCTCCTTCCCTAATCCATTCATCAACAATATATCGTACTTGACCTCGTCCCGTACAAATCGCGACAATAATTAGTTAAGCCCAAAAAAAACTTCTCATCTTCTCAAACTATAATCTAAATTTGTCAACAAACATCACCGGGTACCAATTAAATCAATTCCAAGTACTGAAACCATTAAAAAAGTTCATTACTTTAACTTCCCAACGCTTCGAACAGAACTCGAATCAGACATCCAAATCACCAGTTATGAATTTCTTTGAAGTTTAAAAAAATATCTTGTTTGACTCAGTGGTAATCGGTTACATCACAACTGGTAGTTGGTTACATACGATTCCAGTGACCAAATCACGCAAAAAGTACCAGTGGTAACCGGTTACATCAAAATTGTTAACCGGTTACATGCACATAAATCAACTCAAATACTCCATTTTTTGCTCAGGTAACTGATTACCTCAAAACCGGTAACCGGTTACATCTGCGCTAGGGGCAATTTTCTGCCTAATTTTCAAATATGAAAATAGTCCCCTTCACCTGAAAATTCCTATTCTTTCAAATTAAAACATGTATTCGAATCACGGGTCTATTCCCTACCAACATACAACAATCGAACACTCAATGGTGACTCAACACGGACAACTTAACGACCAACATGCAGTGCTAAAAACTTTGCAACCATCTCAGCTTCATCTTCTAAGAGTTATCTTACTTGCTTAGCAGATGCCCTCAAGAAAACCTCAAGAAATGACTGATCAGTGGTTTTCACACATATATTTATCGTTGTTTTTAAATATGTTTAAGTTATGTTATTGAGTGTTTTATTTCTTTATCCGTCATTTTATGCTTTGGTTGTATGTTTTAATGTTTTCAGGTTCATATGGAGAAATCGGAGTAAATCAGTTCAAAACTCGGAGTTTCGAAGGAATTTCAAAAACATGCTACAGGAGGCCTGGCACGAGTGGCCGTGTTGCCCAACACGGGCCGTGTCAGGAAGAGGGCGCAAGAAGTTGGAAAAACAGTGGTGCAACACGGGTGCCCGTGTTGCTCAACATGGCCCGTGTTGCTAAGCCTGGGACTTGGATCTCGAAAAATAAATGACAGGGGACCAACATGGGTGCTCGTGTTGCACAACACGGCCCGTGTTGGGTTTGACGCTGATTTCAGTGATTTTTGTGATTTTGTCCAGTGGTTTGCCTGCAAGGGTGTTTTTGGGATTTCCAACCAACTTAAGTGAGTCTGCACTATTTAGGATAGTTTTCAAGAGGAATTAGGGATCTTTTTGCCACACGAAGAATTGGAGGATAGAGAAAGGAAGCCTATGCAATTGGAGAAGAACAGAGAACTCTCATGAGCGGAAGCCATTGAAGATCAAAGTCATCTTCTCTACTGTAATGTCTTTATTTGATATCTTTGTAATTTCTTTGGATGATATGAGTAGCTAAACCCCCCAATGCTAGGGGGTGTCCCTGATTAACATTTGTGATGATTTTGAATTCCGAATTTCAATAACATATTTCTATTTCATGTTCAATTTAATGGTATAAGGTTTTTAATGCTTTCCTCGTCGGACCAACTGGATTGATTTATGACTGACAATTAGGATTGACCTCCATTGTTAGGGTTTTTATACCATTATACTATAGTAGATATCACCTAGGACTAGGGATACCCTATAGTAACCAGATTGTTCTTGATTATAATAATACTTGATTTGATCACTAATTTCGAAGGACTTTGGGATTAGGATTTCAATGTTCAAAGGTTTGCCCACTAAGGACTTAGGAGCAAATACCCTTAAGAACAAGTAATTGATAAGTTAAATTTTGTTAATGAAACAAGGGTTCAGAATTGTTACATGTTAATGCACACACCTACCCTGGCATGTTACTCATATTTGGCTAAATCAACCTTTTTAAGTTTATTTGCAATTTAATTCGTAATCATAAAAACTAAAACCCCCAAGGCTTTTTGTTTAATTGAATTCCTACTAACTCTATAATATCACGCAGTCCTTGAGATCGATATTCGGGGAATTTTCCCTTTATTACTACAGAGGCAAAATAGTACACTTGCTATTTTACCGATCAAGTTTTTGGCGCCGTTGCCGGGGACTGCCATATATTGAGTTTAAGTTGAGTTCAATTAGAATTTTGTTGCTCTGCGACTAAAATTTTATTTTCTGCACTTTTTATTTTATTTTTTTCTAATTCTAATATTTGTTTAAGCTGTGCATGCGAGGTAAGGCCTCAGCTGAATTTCTTTTTGACGCAGAAATTGAAAGAACCTTGCACGCAAGGCGTGGACAAGCTCGTCAAAAGAAACTGGAATCTGAAGAAGAAGTTGTGACAGTTCATTCGGATTCTGAAAGTGAAGAGGAAGTTATGGGCGAGAATCCACCTCCACCTGAGAGACTTCTCGGAGACTATGGTGTTGCGAACACACCGGGTGGGAGACTAATAATTGTCAACCAATCGGTGAATGTTCCTAATTTTCAATTGCATCCAAGCACCATCACTCAGCTCGAGAGAAAGCCTTTCACCGGAAAGGTTAATGAAGATGCAAACAAGCACTTGCAAAGATTTTTGACCATGAGCACCACTCTGAAAATTGATGGTCATACTGAAGAAGCCAAGAAGCTAAGGATGTTTCCTTTCACCTTAGCCAAAGAGGCAGAAGAGTGGTTCTACTCCCTCCCAGCGGGCAGTATCACATCGTGGGAAGAGATGGAAAAGGCCTTCCTGAATGAGTATTTTCCAGCGTCAGTCTTTCTAAGAAAAAGGTATGAAATTCTGAACTTTAAGCAGAAAGAGGGTGAACCATTGGGAGATGCCTACAAAAGATTCAAGAGGATCCTCGTAGCATGCCCAACTCATAACATGAATCATACTGAACAGATGCAAGTATTTGTTAATGGGCTTAAAATAAAGACAAAGCAGTTGATCGATACGGCAGCCGGTGGCTCAACTAATTTCTCAACAGCCACTGGTATCAAGAAAATCATTGAAGCTATTGCTGCGAATGAGCATTTGGAATTATATGACCGTAGTGTAAGCCATCCTGAAGGGATAATTGATTTGAAGTTGGATAATCAAGTTATAAAAATGGAAGACCAAATTACAGCTGAAGTTGAGAGAAGACTAAAGAAGATGACTGTTGAGACTCAAACTGTCGCTCAAGTTCAACCGGCTCAGACTGTCAGCTGTGAGATTTGTAGCGGCCCTCACCAAACTGTGTATTGTTTTGCAACTCCTCAACAAATTGAAGAGATCAAGTTCTTGAAGCAGAAAAATCCTTATTCTAACACCTATAATCTGGGGTGGAAGAATCATCCAAACTTCTCTTGGAAAGATCAGCAACAACAAGTGCCTCAGAAGGCAGAATGGGAAGTAGCTATTGAGAGACTGGCCGAACAATGTTCTCTGTTTCAAGAAGAGACGAGAAACAACCATAGGAACACCACAGCTTCAATCAAAAATCTGGAAGTTCAAGTGGGTCAGATAGCACAACATCTCACTCTACAGGCACAAGGTACCTTTCCGAGCTCAACTGTGAAAAATCCAAAAAATCAAGAGAATATAAATGCTGTCACAACAAGAAGTCATAAAATACCAGAGTCTGAAGAAAAAAAGGAAATAGATGACAACTTGGTAATAGAGGTAGATCTTGAAATAAGAGAGAATGTGAAAGAACCTGAAGTAGTGGTACTACCGGTTAAGCCACGTGAAGAGAAAAATAAAAAGGAGGCTAAAACGGTGATTAAATTACCATTCCCCTCTAGAGTAGCCAAGAAGGATTCGAAAGAGAAGGATTTTGAGAAGTTTGCTGCAATGTTCAAAAAGTTAGAGATTAACTTACCCTTCTTTGAAGCACTGGAGAATATGCCTTTGTACAAGAAATTCATGAAAGAAGTGATTTCTAAAAAGAGACCTGTAGGAGGGGAACCTGAAGTGGTAACTGAAAAGTGTGGTAAAGTCTCACCAGAAAGGAGGATCCCAATCAAGAAGAAAGACCCTGGAGCAGTGGCAATTCCTTGCACTATCAATGACAGATCGTTCAAGAAGGTGTTAATTGATTCGGGTTCTAGTGTAAGTTTAATGCCATGGTCTATTTTCAAAAAGCTTGACATTGGAAAGATAAGCGAGAGTGAGACAAAGTTGAAATTCGCTGATCATACCATTAAGCAGTCATATGGGATAGCTGAATATGTATTGGTAGAGATTGATAAGTTTGTCTTCCCAGTTGATTTCCACATCCTGGACATTCCTGAGGATGAAGAGACTCCAATCCTTCTTGGGCGACCATTTTTGCTTACTAGTCGCTGCAATTTGGATATTGAAAAAGGGGAACTCGTAGTTAAATCATTTGATGAGGAGGTAACACTGAAGGTGTTAGAAGTTAAAAAACAAGCTGCTGGTGGGAATAATCAATCTAAAGTTGGTATGATCAGAAGTGAGGGAGCCAACAAAAGTCCACATCATCCTGAAAAAATTCCAAGTATCATCTCTAAGGTGGCCTCAGCTCATACACCTATAAAGATTCCTGCGGTAATTCAAGAAATCAAGAAGAAGAAAACAGTGGGAAGTAAAGGTGAGAAGATGAAAGTGGGTAGTAACTTGAAGAGAAAAGTGATCCCTACTTTTCGGCTTCATAAGTTTGTGGTTGCGGAAGTGACAAGCAACAAAGTTTGGAGGAGGAAGTACCCTCCTTAATAAAGGGTATTGGACCGTCGAGCCATGCGACGTTAAACAAAGCGCTTTGTGGGAGGCAACCCACACTTTTAATAATTAATTTCTCTGTTTGTTTATTTTATTTTCCGGAAATAAAAGAGGACGTCTCTCGTGAAAGCTTGGAAGTGATCATTAGAGTGCATTACCCTCTGTGAGTCACCTCTCTCAGGCTCATTCTGAAACATTGAGGCCAATGTTTAGTTCAAGTTTGGGGGAGGTTCTTCTCTTTGCATTTTATTTTTATGTTATTGGTATGATGTGAAACCATAAAGTGAATTCTGCCCAAATTTTGACCGAAATTTTAATTTTTGTTGAAGAAGTTTTGATCCTAAAGAGCGATCGGGAATAGTATATAGAGATGAAGCGAGGTTTGTTTGAGGACAGGAAGTGCGGAATAATGTGACAAGAAGAGGTTTGTTTAAACACCCTTGGTTCCCTAAAAGAGATACGAGTCTAACGTGTAGATTTGCACCATAGTACTTGTCTCCTGAGAAGCACTTCTCGAGTAGTTTATTGATACAGTCTGGCATAATTCGGATTCACTTGCATGATGACTGGTTGAGAAAAAAAAGAGATATAAAGTTGGCACCAAATGATGAAAAGGCGGTAAAAGGCAATCGGCTCGCTAAGTTGGGTAACCCTCACCCGGTTATTCAGCCCAAAGGAGATTGATCCCCAAACGTCGTCCAAAAGGACAATATATAACTGCAAAGTTTGAAAATTTCATCGGTAATAAAAAGTAGCCAATGCTGCTAGTTTGGTGCCAGGAAAAGAAAATAAGAAGCCTTGATTCGTCTCATGCAGGTGATGATTATTATAAGAAATACAGTGCCTTAATATGATTGTCCGAATGAAAGAGGAGGAAAATCGGAAAGAGACTTAAGTGCAAAGCATAGTTGGAGAGGTATCCGAAACGGGAGCTTGACGTTTAATGTGGTAACAAAACTCGTCGCGTCATGTGAATGCCAAACCCCCAGTTTCTTGATCAATACAGACGAATATCTCATGCATGAACACCGTGTGCTTTGAAGGTCATTAACTTTTGTAATTGTCGCTTGAGGTCAAGCAACGGTTTAAGTTTGGGGGAGTTTGATCAGTGGTTTTCACACATATATTTATCGTTGTTTTTAAGTAAGTTTAAGTTATGTTATTGAGTGTTTTATTTCTTTATTCGTCATTTTATGCTTTGGTTGTATGTTTTAATGTTTTCAGGTTCATATGGAGAAATCGGAGTAAATCAGTGCAAAACTCGGAGTTTCGAAGGAATTTCAAAAACATGCTACAGGAGGCCTGACACGGGTGGCCGTGTTGCCCAACACGGGCCGTGTCAGGAAGAGGGCGCAAGAAGTTGGAAAAACAGTGGTGCAACACGGGTGCCCGTGTTGCTCAACACGGCCCGTGTTGCTAAGCCTGGGACTTGGATCTTGAAAAATAAATGACAGGGGACCAACATGGGTGCCCGTGTTGCACAACACGGCCCGTGTTGGGTTTGACGCTGATTTCAGTGATTTTTGTGATTTTGTCCAGTGGTTTGCCTGCAAGGGTGTTTTTGGGATTTCCAACCAACTTAAGTGAGTCTGCACTATTTAGGAGAGTTTTCAAGAGGAATTAGGGATCTTTTTGCCACACGAAGAATTGGAGGATAGAGAAAGGAAGCCTATGCAATTGGAGAAGAACAGAGAACTCTCATGAGCAGAAGCCATTGAAGATCAAAGTCATCATCTCTACTGTAATGTCTTTATTTGATATCTTTGTAATTTCTTTGGATGATATGAGTAGCTAAACCCCCCAATGCTAGGGGGTGTCCCTGATTAACATTTGTGATGATTTTGAATTCCGAATTTCAATAACATATTTCTCTTTCATGTTCAATTTAATGGTATAAGGTTTTTAATGCTTTCCTCGTCGGACCAACTAGATTGATTTATGACTGACAATTAGGATTGACCTCCATTGTTAGGGTTTTTATACCATTATACTATAGTAGATATCACCTAGGACTAGGGATACCCTATAGTAACCGGATTGTTCTTGATTATAATAATACTTGATTTGATCACTAATTTCGAAGGACTTTGGGATTAGGATTTCAATGTTCAAAGGTTTGCCCACTAAGGACTTAGGAGCAAATACCCATAAGAACCGGTAATTGATAAGTTAAATTTTGTTAACGAAACAAGGGTTCAGAATTGTTACATGTTAATGCACACACCTACCCTGGCATGTTACTCATATTTGGCTAAATCAACCTTTTTAAGTTTATTTGCAATTTAATTCGTAATCATAAAAACCAAAACCCCCAAGGCTTTTTGTTTAATTGAATTCCTACTAATTCTATAATATCACGCAGTCCTTGAGATCGATATTCGGGGAATTTTCCCTTTATTACTACAGAGGCAAAATAGTACACTTGCTATTTTACCGATCAATTACACACCACTTGTATATTACTAACCGTCACATATCTCTCTATCCTCTGAGAAACAACATTTAACAATATCTGATCGTTCTCCCTCAAAAACGTCTCCACTTGACCAACAAACAGGAACCTTGAATCTGTCATATCTTCAGACTTGAGAATCTGCATCGACTCGTCAAAACAATTCGTAACCACTTGGTCTAACTCTAAACAATTCACCTCAAGGATAACAACATGTTAATCTAACATCTCGCTCTAACGACAAGTCGTGATCATCCTCGGAAAATATTAGGACCCACATACAACTGGAACATCATTATCCATAACATTGCTCTCCTCTTAGAGATGCATACAACACGAGTGCCTGGTCATTTCCTCTCAAGAATATTTCGACTTGACCGCCAAATACAAATCCTGAGTCTGTACTTCATTTAAAATCGGAAAACAACGCAACCTTGCTAACATCTACGCTCATGCAATTCACGACACACTGAACCATATGTTCACACCTGAACCATCATAAAGAAGCACAAGCTTCTCCCCTACTTGCTTTAATCTCTCTCCTGCAAATAAGTGATTAAAAAAGCAAGAAAGCTCCAATAGTGTTTCACACACATGTCACGTACTATGGAACAACATATCGACAGTATTCAATTGTCATACTACACTGACTTAACAACTTGGTCGGACGGACCTACCTGCTCTGATACCACTAATATAACACCCTAAATTCCTTGGCAATTATTAATATAAAATCAAAGAATATTTTTCAAAATAATAATACACATGCGATTAGGATGCCACATTTTCAAACATATAAAGACACGTTCTATTATTTAAAAAGATGCATAACACATATATGGATGAACCAAAACGTCAACACATAGTTTTCAACTTTTATTATGCAGCGGAAAAGAAGCGTTCAGATAACTAGGAATTTCTACGACTCCAAACAAATTATCAAATAACAAAACAACTAAGCGTTCATCCCCCCGTGGTGTTACGTATCAGAGCAATGACACCTAATCAAAATAAATACGAAGAGCAACATCTTCCAAGCTACCTCGCTAGTAGACTAATCCTGACTACCTGCATGTTACCTACGTGGAGGCAACATTCAAACAGAAGGGGTGAGATATCTCAACAATATAAAAAAATGTATAATATTAAGCATAAAGTAATATGATCATGCATAATCATACATTCCGCATCTCACACAACCACACCATTCCAAATAATCATCATAAAATTCACACATCGATCGCACAACTTATTGATCAAGTTAACAACAATAATGCGATGCAATTAGACCGACTCAAAGACTCAATACATGTGGTACCAAAACGTAACTGATGACTGGATCATATACCTCAAAATATTCCCAACATAGGATTGATTCCCGCTTGGAATCGGAGCACATCACAAAATGCACTCAAC
Source organism: Vicia villosa (assembly GCF_029867415.1). Lineage (NCBI taxonomy): Eukaryota > Viridiplantae > Streptophyta > Magnoliopsida > Fabales > Fabaceae > Vicia > Vicia villosa. The sequence goes on along the minus strand of NC_081180.1, from coordinate 213,806,200 downwards.
CCACACAATGGGATTAAGGCCAACACTAGACATCGGTCCTAACATCATTAGGCATCCGCCCTTAAATCACTAGACATATTTCCTTCATATGCCATTAATGCACGATGCATAACAACATAATAAAACATGACCACAGTAAGCCAAATGCACCGTCATTCATATACTCATCACAACATCATATTCACAAACAACATCTTTCGCATCAAATAATCATTATAATCATTGTCAAAAAATACATATATATGTATAAATATCATATTATCACCACTCACTAAACATGTTATCAATTCATCATTTTGTATTCCATAACAATAACACAACATCACATTATTACAGCAATACAACGCCATCACACATAACAGCATACACACATCTCAACATAACCAAAACAATCTCCCACGAAATAATGTTGAACACCACTATATAATCACTCAATGTATTTGAAATTATTTTTATTGATTAGAAGATATTTTTAGCTTCCCGTAGGTTCAAACGGTGCGTCAAACGGACACTCAAGTAAAGAGTTATGGATTTTTAAAGTTCTACGAAAATGCAAACACCAACATCATACACCGACACCAAAAACCTCATTACACACCAACTAAATTTATTTCCAGAAACTTAAAAACATTTTTACAAGAAAGTACATTTCATTAGATTTCCACAGGTTCAAAAGGCGCGCTAAACGGACACCTGAGTAAAAAGTTGTGAATTTTTAAAGTTTTAGAAAATTCAGCTCAACATAGTGGTAACCGATTACTTCATTCAAGTAACCGGTTACTTCAGTCTAAAAAGTCATTTTTCAAATTTTTGCTCCCAGGTAACCGGTTACTTCATTCAAGTAACCGGTTACTTTAATGTAACCAGCCCAGAAACCTCAATTTTGCCTTCTTTTTTTTTTTGAGAGGTAACTAGTTACCTCATCAAGCAACCGGTTACCACTGAACATGAAGTGTTTTTCTGCTATTTTTCTAAATACGAAACCATCCTTTATCAACCCCAAAACCCCCAAATTATATCCGAAAATCATACTTTGAAATTACAATATTTACATACACATATTATACAACAACTCCACACAATTTACACGACCAATTCATCAATTCAAACACAATTATGTCAACAATTAGGTTCACATACTCATCAAGCAACCTCAAGAACAAAATCATACAACAATGACAATCAACCCTGCATACCCAACATTATACAATCCCTTAGAAAGTCGAAACCTCACTCTTACCTGAGATTGACGGTTCCTAAACCTTAGCGATTGAATCTTCAAGCCCTAGCCTCTTCTTGCTTCCTCGCTTCTCTGTTCCTACTCTCTCTAAGCAATCGTCCAAAATGTTACGATTCTCTTTCTCTCTTCTCCCTTTTTACTTAGATAACCCTTGGACCCCTAATATGGTATTCCTCATTTACCCTTACTAATCCTTATTATTCCCACTCCTATTTATCCAATTTAAATATTAAAATAATCCAAACAATTATTTTTAATTTCTGACAATTATTTAAATCATAGTAATTCTCAACTAAATTATTTAAATAAATAATTACTTCTAATTATCATATAATTTCACCACTACCCCACAACATATTGTTACGACACACATTACTCCACAAAATCATCTATATTCACCAATAATGCCTAATTAATCAATTAAATAATTAATTATAATTTTTGGGGTATTACAAGTTTGCGTCACAATCAAAGTCTCCATTAACATTTCAAGATTGGATAATTGGAAATCTTGGTGTTCCTCATAATACTGGGAGTGGTTATCGTACAAAATATTCGGGTGATCGATCCACCATTGGTTGTAGGCATAGAAATATGAGTCTTCAAGGTAATTGTTTGCACAATTGATCATATTTTGGATAAACTCGATGAAAGCCACAAACAGTCAGTAAAAAAAAATTACTGGAAAAATAAAGCTCTAGTCTCACGGTGATCAAACGGAGATTCAATATCAAGCGCAACTGGTCCCCAGCAACGGCGCCAAAAACTTAACATGCCGCAAGTGTACAGCTATGCGAAGTAGTAAAAGATTATCAAACCACAAGTACCAATGGTTGAGTACCAAACTCTGTTCTATTGTTGTATATCTATAGAGATCGAAATTTTGTATTTTAGGGGCAACTGAAGTGAAAAAGCACTTAAGTCAAAATAGCTTATTTAAAAAGCACTTTTTAGAAAATAACTTATTTGAAATTATAATGAGACAAAAAGGACTTAGGTTCATGATCTCTTACTCTAACATTTACATATAATTATAAGTAATTAATAGAGTAACATTGGTGATAACTGTAAGGAATTAATAGAGTAACATTGGTGATAACCTGAATCAAATTGCAATAGATAATGAATAGAGTTACTTACTCCAAGGGAGACTTTTACAAGAGTATTCCAAAAGCTCAAGAAAATTCTATGATAAAAACTTGGTTCTAGTTCTCTTTTCTCAAACTAATTATATAGCCAAAATTATAAAAACATGGAAATCCTAGACTTCAAGGGCCATCAAAGACAGTCCCAAAATTCCTCAAAGTCCCCAAATAGATGTCTCTTGACGAAAAAGGAAAGAAAATAAAGACTTACAATGTGCTCCTGTTATAGGTTTTAACACATGTTACAGGCACCCGTAACAAGACTCTGGAAAATGTATTGGGCGTGAGACACAAAAGGGAGCCAACTCTGGGGTGCATTACAGGCTGTTGTTATACCCCAATTTTTTATCACTGAGATCCCACCATATTCCAATTATTAGGATCTTCATTATCATCATGCATATATCATTTTCTAACCCAAAATACAAAAAATTAATGTTTGTTACTTGTGTTCTAAGACAGGAGACTGATCTAGAGGAGACTGAGCAAATTAGGGTTTTGAGGCCCACACGGAAGTTCAACATTCTCCCATGACTCAAAGGGTTCTCTCATTAATATCTAAGTTCAAGGATAGCCCAATTCAGGATCAACAACTCTCAAGATCACCCGAGGCCCCAAATTAGGGTTTTTGACCTAATTCCATTGGAGGGTTGACTTTTAATCAAGACATGGCTCCAAGGCTCAAATCATGATTCAAGGGCATCCAAATCAATATTATAACCCATTCACATCATTCATTTGAATAGGATACCTTGATTCATATGGAATCCACAAAACTGCAGTTCATCTGGAAAACGTCAACTGTGTGGGTCAACCTTTGACTTTTGAGAAAAATGCTCAACCATGTACTTTTAAGGATTCAAATCATCATCATATTATTATAGAAGGCATTTGACCAAGAGAAATCAAGAAAAAACATCAATAATAAAAAATTCAACAAAAGTCAAAATTAGGGTTTTAAGTGATTTTAACCTAATTTTGGGAACTTCAAATTTTGCCTACACACTCAAAAATATCCCAACATGAAAGTTCTAGATCGTAATCAAACAAACAACTTTGTTTATGCTCTAGTTTTCCTCAAAAATGATTATTTTCAGAGATATGGGATTTTGAAGATTATGTTCACAAAACTTCAAGAAATTTTAAGTGTTTTCACTTAGATTTTTCTTAACTTTATGACCATTTTTCTCCATGATTCCAAAGGAGTTTGAGAAAAAATTTAACAAGTGACTTGAAGTATGTAGCAAGGGCTTTCCAAAGAGACCAATAGCATGAAAATCCATGACTTGTGCTATGAGATATGATTTTGTAGAGAAGGCTCCATAACACTTGAAAAACTCCATGAACATGAAGAAGTTATGAACCAAAACTATTTCAAAATGAAAGATTCCTTTCTTGCGGCTCCTCTAACTTGTTTGAGGCACCAGAATCAGAAGATTACACTTGCTTTTGAGCTATAATCCAAGTGCTTAAGCCATAAACCATTGAATTATTCCATTAAGGGCATAAAGATCACACTTCCATTCTAGTAAAGTGGCTTTAATCACCAACAACTCTTCTCTTGGGCCACTACAATGTTTGTTCTGCACCAAAAGCATTACAAACTCCACAAGCAAGCTCCTAATGTTCAGAGCCTTGTACCTTCCATTGGAAATCCATTTTTCTCATTTCTTCACAAACAAGTAAAGAGGTACAAGTATCACATGTGAACTCAAACTTCTGAGATTTTTCTCTCCATAAATCCTAAATTGTGCCTAGAAATAGAGGCCCTCGCCTCTTGCATCAAACACACCAGAATTCTCCAAGTCACCTATCATTTGAAATTCTCATTTTTCTTATCTTTGCATTTTTCTAGTGATTTTGAGTTCCATCAATTCTGGGTGTCAACCAAGGTTTCCAACAACTTCTAAATACCATTTTGAAGCTGTCTACCACTCCCACAACCTCTCAAAACCTCTCTAACCAAAAATCACCATTTTCACCTCCATTAAAGCCTCACAAAGGTCTCAATTTACCAAAACTCACGCCAAACACAAACCTACCAAACCAGGCCTTCAAACACTTTCTATATACCTTATAGAAGCTATCCATCATCTCTTAACGCTTACCAAAAACCTAAAACACAAAATCACTCTTCAAACTCCATTAAAGAGTTACCTTGAACCAAAAGTTTGAACCTTCCATTTGGCTCGTGTGTTTTCAGGCCTTTTGTTTCATATACCTTCTATATCACATATAGAAGCTATCCAGACACTTAATCCAATTCTGTAACATCTAGAACCAAGAGTTCCAGCCATAAATTTTTCATTTTGTAGGTGCTATCAATTTTGAAATTGCAGAGGTGGTCAAAGCATTCTAAGCATTCAAACACCATCCCTGGACATTAAGGAAGCTTTCCAGGTAGTTGCAGCACTTCTGTAACACCTCCAAGTAAGGATTCAACCTCCATTTTCAGAGGTATTAAACTCAAATTCGAACATACCTGTTTTGGCATCAATTTGATTGAAACTTGTTACCAATCTGTTTAGAATCATGTAGGGAGTAAAAGCCCTAAGGTTTTAGGGCCTAATTGCTTGATCTGAGAATTTAATTTTGAAATTGATTTTTAGGGTTCATACTCTTTTTTTCAAAAATTCACGAGTTAGGGTTTGAATTAATTGTTGTTAGTTATGGATGAATTCGTGTCTTTGTGCTGAGCATGTTAATGTTTTATTTTGTGAAAATTGATCAAGATTTGACAATGTTTGAATTTGGCGTCATTGATGTCTTGTTGTTGTTCACGTTGAAGAAGATGAAGTGATGGAAATTCCATTTAGGGTTCATTTTAAAATAGAATGTTTTAAAGTCATGTACCTTATGATTATATCATTCTAGCAGAGTTGGTTGTGTGTTTGTATGTTGCGCGTGCATAAGGTCTGGGGTTCGAATCCCCCTCGCCCTAGACCTTTTGCTTTTATTTTATTTTTCATATTTTCATCACTTGTTTAGTGTTGTATTGAACTAGAGACACTTCCTGACTGGGCCAAGGGCATGGCCCAGTGGTGTACGTTTTGTGAAAAGTGTTAAAGGGCCTGGCTTCAAACCCTTCTAGGGACAAAACCTAATTTTTGTAACTAATTTATTTTGTTTTCTTCACATCTTCAAAAAATCATAAAAAATAGTAAATTTAATCTTTTTTGTGTAGTTTATTTAACTTGTGTAATTTTATATCATGCTTTAAAAACTCAAAAATATTTAATATTTTATCATTTAAAATTAATCAAAAACATGTCTTTTATGTATGAAAACTCAACCTCAAAATCATTTTTATTTGAATTTTTCTTCAAAGTGTCTTTGTATATTTTTATGAATATTTGTTTAGGGTTAGGATGTCATGTCTTTGACTTTTCCATGTACCCTTAGACCAATTCTCTTTAAGAATTTGATATTTAATCATTAAAATTAATTAAGTGTAGGTGTTAATTGCAAAACCCTAATTTCAAACCCTAAACTTAAACCCTAAATTCAAAAACCCTAGGTTTAAAACCCTAATCCAAATAACATGTTGATCTTTGCTTATCCATGAACTTGTTTCTTTTGTACACATACTTGTTGATTTCAATCCTTGTGTTTTTGCACATATTTGTTTACCTTTATTTTTGTACATAATTGTTGATTTTTATCCGTATGTACTTAATATCCATTGTGTTATCATACTTTGTTTATCTAACCCATGTGCATGAGTTTCATATTCATCATCCATCATTCATTCATAAATTAAAATTAATCCAAAGGTATACACCTTGTTCATTATCATTGATGATTATCTTACTTACTTGTTTGTCTTTTGTGACACATATCATCACACACACACACACACACACACACACACACACACACACACACACACACACACACACACACACACACACACACACTTGAGGTATCCAATGTTTGATTGCTTAAGTTGTTTGTTGAAAATCCAAAGGAATGAGAATAGTACGGGCTAAAATTGTCAAGGTACTCAAACTCTTTTCCAAATCTCTTTATTTTTTGTTAAAGTATTGATAAATCTTTTCACTTGTTTTATGGTTTTGTATTATTAAAGCTTAACCAAATCCTTGTGTTTTTAAATCTTGGTACTAAGAGGAGAATTATTCCCGGTGAAACTACTCTTAGTCCATTGACCTTGTATTTCTAAATCTTGGTCTCCTTTATTTGGTTTTGTATTGTTAAAGCACAACCACCTTTTTTGTTTTAAAACCTTAGTACTAAGAGAAAAAGTATTCCCGGTGAAACTACTCTTAGTCCATTAACCCTGTATTGTTAAAGCTTGGTCCCTTTTTTATTAAAAACTTGTTAAGTATTGTTAAAGCTTAACCCTTTAAAAAACCTGTTGAGTATTGTTAAAGCTCACACCCAAAAAAGATTTTGGCCACTTTGGCCCCCTTTTATTTTCCTTTTAAGAGGAACTACAAAAGTTCTGACTTCCCTATTGTTAAAGGGGTATGTAGGCCTAAGATGCAATATCTTTTCGAGCTCACTTTCAAAAACTTCTTTTCTCATCCCCACACTCTTTTTTAAAAAAATTCAAATATGTTTTTCAAAATACATGTACACAAAAACAATAACATTTTCAAAGAGGTTCCCATGGGATACCATGGATATGAGGGGTGCTTAAAACCTTCCCCTTGTATAACAAACCATCCGTATCTAAATCTCTGATAAGTTTATTAGTTTTGATTTTAAAAACTTCTGTAGGTTTTATTCGCTCTTTCTCCAATTCTTTTTTGGAAACAATAAAGCGCGGTGGCGACTCTGGTTTAAACAAATGAGCTAAGTCTTTCCCATGGCTTTAGTCTCACCAATTTCACTGCTACAGCTGTAATGCACATTACGGGCACCTGTAATGCAGCTCTGAAAAATATACTGGAGAAAATTTGTCTTCGCGTGATTCTTTATATTTCTTTCAAATATCGCCTTTTATCGTCCGAAAAACTTATTTGAACCTCAAATGAACAAAAACAACAAACCGAAGCATAAAAAATAGAAATGAAAGGAAAAGCATCTAAAAAGCACTGGAAAAGCAATAGAAATAACTGATGAAAACGATACAAATACCACTTATCAACCATTTATCACTACAAGAAATTATCCATTTTACGACACATAAATTGCTACCCTTGTGTAAAAACCGCCCTAATTTCCTATTTGCAACAATTGTCGCGACAGTTAAGTCTAACCGCCTCAAATTTTTTAACACAAATGAATAAATCTTTAATCAAAATACCATATAAAGTGGCTACAACGGTTCAATTCATGGTCCTTTATTCTAGAATAAAATATTTTATGTTTAATTCCCACTTTATTTCCAGTCAAAAGCCAAAACAGTTCTCCTTCGAGAGCAAGAAACCCTTGTCTCACTTCCATTCTCTCATGGAAACACACTTGAAACACAACACCAACTTTTTTCCTTCAAAATCCCAGAGTCTTCACCTTCTCCTTTATCTCTCCATCTTCGATCTCACCCTTATTCTTTTCAGAAACGCAGAACACATGTTTTTATTGGCTTCTTCCTTCAAAGTCATAGAGTCGCCGCACCTTCTACTTATCTCTCCATCTTCATCCACTCCCATCTCCTTTTCAAAAACACAACTTTGGTTTCGTTTACGATTCTAACCTTTTTCTCACAAAACCCTTTGGGATTATTTTAAACCCAAAAATTTCATCGTTGTTCTAATCGCAATTAGATTCTCATATTCAATAATGGCCTCACATCTTCAAATATTCATTATAATCATGTTTTGATTTTCAGGTAAACGAAAGGAAGCAAGACACTTTATAGCTTGGAGAAGTTTTGAAGGAAGTGTTCAAATCTATGTGAGGCACTAGTTGATATTTCAATTCTATAATTTATTAATTTTCAATTTATATTTTTTATGCTATTTTGAATTTAGGCACTACAAGAAAAACCTTATTTAGCCAGGGGTATTTGTCAGGTGATCGGTCACCAATTTCACTTATACTCCGCGATTTATTCGGTAAAAATCGGTCATTTTGGTAACACTGTGAATGGTTTGTTCTTTGTTTTAAGTAATTCTTTCATGTTTTGCTAATCTAATTGTTTTTGGTAATTTTTAGTAGAATAGTTGCTTTTGATCACTTTGTTGGTAGTTATTGGTTATTTTAGGTGTAAGGAAGAATCGCCGAAAAAATGGGACGAGAACAGAAGAAAACAAAGCCAAAATTGCAAGGAAAGAAGCTGACACGGGCGCCAGCGTCGTTTGACACACCCACGTCAGCTGAAAAAGGAGAAAAAATGCTGCTGGGAGCTGACACGGGCGCCAGTGTCATTTGACACGGCCGTGTCATCTGTTAGATGAAAAAAGAGTTTTTTAAAGAGAAAACAGAGGCTGACGCGGGCGCCAGTGTCGTTTGACACGCCCACGTCAACTGTTGTGGCCAGAAATTGATTTTTTGAGCTGTTTCATTGTTCCAAGTCTCATTAAGGGCGTTTTCGACTTTTTACATGAATGGAATGTAACCTAACACTACTTAGTCCTAGTTTGAGAGTTTGGAGAGGATCTTGGATCATATTGGAGATTTCTACAAAGGAGAGAAGTGCAATCAAGGGTTTGGAAAAGGGAGATCTTCAAGAGCGGAAGCAATTGAAGATTGAAGCAATCCTCATCTCTTGTAATGTTTACTATTATCTTTGTATTTTTCTTAATTACTATGAGTAGCTAAACATATTTATGTTAAGGGGATGTCCCTGAATCGCTTTTATGTAATGAATTAAGTACCGTTGCTTTACGAATTTGAAGTTTCTATGAATTTAGTTTATTTCCAAATTGTCTCATGCTTTATTCTATTGGAAAATATTATGTTGATTTACAGTTAAGGTTAGGTCGGAAAAACCACCTTAACGCTTTTTGAATAATAACGTTACCGGTAAATTGCTTAGGAATAAGGATTTGACGGTATTGATCATCTATTCTAGGTTATTTTCACAAGGTTCTTGGTAAAAAAGTTTAGTTGTTAAGGAATTAAAACTGAATTTTATTTGCCAAATAGATTTTCCGCTAAGGAATTAGGGAAAATTAATATTAAGAATTGATACTAAATCATATTGACGACTTTTTCGTAAAATAGCGGTTACGTGAATTATAAGGCGGTTCATACATCTACCTTAGCATATTTTCTCATATTTGTTCCAATTCAACTTTTACTTATTACTTCTTTTAAATATCATTTTTTTAACTTAATCAAACCAACCAAAACCACACCCCATGATATTTTGTTCAATTGAATAATTGTATAACTTGAATTTCCTACGCAGTCCGCGAGTTCGATACTGGGTATCAACCCCTATTTAAAACTACACCGGTTAAGCCACTTGAAGAGAAAAATAAGAAAGAAACTAAACCGGCGATCAAGCTACCTTTCCCCTCCAGAGTGACAAAGAAAGATTCAAAAGAGAAAGACTTTGAGAAGTTTATTGCAATGTTCCAAAAGTTGGAGATCAACTTACCTTTCTTTGAAGCACTTGAAAATGTGCCTGCATATAAGAAATTCATGAAGGAGGTAATTTCAAAAAAAAAGGTTAGTGGGAGATGAAACAGAAATTGTGACTGAAAAGTGTGGTAGAGTCTCGCCAGCAAGGAAGATCCCCATTAAGAAGAAAGACCCTGGAGTGGTGGCAATACCGTGCACCATCAATGATAGAGTGTTCAAGAAGGTGTTAATTGATTCTGGTTCTAGTTTGAGTTTGATGCCATTGTCCATCTTCAAAAAGCTGGAGATTGGAAAAATAAGCGAGAGTGAAACAAAGTTGAAATTCGCTGATCACACTATTAAGAAGTCATATGGGATAGCTGAAGATGTAATGGTAGAGATTGACAAGTTTGTCTACCCAGTTGATTTCCACATCATGGACATTCCTGAGGATGAAGAGACTCAAATCCTTCTTGGGCGACCATTTCTGCTTACTAGTCGCTGCAATTTGGATATTGAAAAAGGGGAACTCGTAGTTAAATCATTTGATGAGGAGGTAACACTAAAGGTGTTAGAAGTAAAAAAACAAGCTGCTGGAAATAATCAATCTAAAGTTGGTATGATCAGAAGTGAGGGAGCCAGCAAAAGTCCACATCATCTCGAAAAAGTTTCAAGTATCATCTCTAAGGTGGGCTCAGCTCTTACACCTATAAAAATTCATGCAGTAATTCAAGAAATCAAGAAGAAGAAAACAGTGGAAAGCAAAGGTGAGACGATTAAAGTGGGTAGTAACTTGAAGAGAAAAGTGGTCCATACTTCTCTACTTCATAAGTTTGTCGTTGCGGAAGTGACAAGCAACCAAGTTTGGAGGAGGAAGTACCCTCCTTAATAAAGGGTATTGGACCGTCAAGCCATGCGACGTTAAACGAAGCGCTTCGTGGGAGGCAACCCACAGTTTTAATAATGCGGTTTACTTTTTGTTTTGTTTTCAGAAAAAAAAAGGTGGGTCTCTCCGGTGAAAGCTAGGAAGCGGAAGCTGGAGTCGCAATACCCTCTTGTTATAGATTGATGTGCTTTATTGGATGATTGATGGAGTAGTAAGGAAAGAATGAACGAGACAGCCCAATCTTGCACCAAAAGGCATCCCTGAAAGTTGATACAACCGAAAGAAGTATTTGGACGCAGCTTGATGACACCGGAGTGAGATTGAAAGCTAGTACATACGAACCGGAAAAGAAGCGACATTACACAATAAGTACTCTGGATCCTGTAAGCTATGCCCAACATGGTGAGATCATAAAAAGCCAGAAATTTATCATCATGAGAGAGTAGTCAGGTATGACTTTATCACTTTGAATTTGCGTAAGTTCTACTCATATGACACTACATGATAACACACACTGAGGCACGTTTTTTTGTTTCCCCATGAGCCTTTCTAGCCGTCCCTTATTTATGTTTATCCATTACAAACCTCTCTGAGCCTGTATCCCTTGTTTGTTTTTTTTTAAACCGCGTATATTACCCCTTGGCCAAAAAGAAAAAAAAAATATATTCCCTCTTACCCGTGCTCAGCATAAACGTTGTGGATGTAGAAATTGTGCCAAATTCTAAGTTTGGGGTGGTGAACCTTATACGAAAAGGGAAAGTGTGAAAAATGTGGAGACTCTTGAATGCTCCGAGAAAAAAAGAAGAAAAAAAAAAAAAAATATATATATATATATATATATATATATATATATATATATATATATATATATATAGAACTCATAAAAACACATTTGTCCCGGCAAAATGACTCGGTTACATTTGAGACACTCGAAAAATTGAGTGAAATCAAAGAGTCAATGTTAAACCCCATCGGATTCAAATAAGCACAATGACAAGAAAAACAACATGACTGCCGAGCCCCCGAAAAAGATAAAAATAAAAAAACCTTTGTGTATCCGTTTCCTTGTTTATCCTACCTGTCCTAAGCCCCGTTACAGCCCAAAGACCTCAAAAAGTGTGTGCAAAGTGTTTATGTATGAAAGTAGAATTTGTTCAAATTTAAAAGTTGATATTGCATATTGTGACTTATGAGTGAATTGCTTTTAACCGTGAGAGACTTGGTGAGAAGTGTGAAAAAGCTTACAGGTGAAGGAGAATTTTAACGTGAAAGTGGAGCGGAAAATTCGGGGAGCAAAAGCTAGCACGATTGACCGGAAGGGTGGAAGTCGAGTTGTGAAAAGCACGGTTGTATTGTGGAAGCATAAATTTAGGGGTGACCTTTGTTTGATGTCTCAGGCATTGCTTGAGGACAAGCAACGAGCTAAGTTTGGGGTTGTGATCGGTCACCAATTTCACTTATACTCCGCGATTTATTCGGTAAAAATCGGTCATTTCGGTAACACTGTGAATGGTTTATTCTTTGTTTTAAGTAATTCTTTCATGTTTTGCTAATCTAATTGTTTTTGGTAATTTTTAGTAGAATAGTTGCTTTTGATCACTTTGTTGGTAGTTATTGGTTATTTCAGGTGTAAGGAAGAATCTCCGAAAAAATGGGACAAGAACAGAAGAAAACAAAGCCAAAATTGCAAGGAAAGAAGCTGACGCGGGCGCCAGCGTCGTTTGACACACCCACGTCAGCTGAAAAAGGAGAAAAAATGCTGCTCGGAGCTGACACGGGCGCCAGTGTCATTTGACACGGCCGTGTCTTCTGTTAGATGAAAAAAGAGTTTTTTAAAGAGAAAACAGAGGCTGACGCGGGCGCCAGTGTCGTTTGACACGCCCACGTCAACTGTTGCGGCCAGAAATGGATTTTTTGAGCTGTTTCATTATTCCAAGTCTCATTAAGGGCGTTTTCGACTTTTTACATGAATGGAATGTAACCTAACACTACTTAGTCCTTGTTTGAGAGTTTGGAGAGGATCTTGGATCATATTGGAGATTTCTACGAAGGAGAGAAGTGCAATCAAGGGTTTGGAAAAGGGGGATCTTCAAGAGCGGAAGCAATTGAAGATTGAAGCAATCCTCATCTCTTGTAATGTTTACTATTATCTTTGTAGTTTTCTTAATTACTATGAGTAGCTAAACATATTTATGTTAAGGGGATGTCCCTGAATCGCTTTTATGTAATGAATTAAGTACCGTTGCTTTACGAATTTGAAGTTTCTATGAATTTAGTTTATTTTCAAAGTGTCTCATGCTTCATTCTATTGGAAAATATTATGTTGATTTACGGTTAAGGTTAGGTCGGAAAAACCACCTTAACGCTTTTTGAATAATAACGTTACTGGTAAATTGCTTAGGAATAAGGATTTGACGGTATTGATCATCTATTCTAGGTTATTTTCACAAGGTTCTTGGTAAAAAAGTTTAGTTGTTAAGAAATTAAAACTGAATTTTATTTGCCAAATAGATTTTCCGCTAAGGAATTAGGGAAAATTAATATTAAGAATTGATACTAAATCATATTGACGACTTTTTCGTAAAATAGCGGTTACGTGAATTACAAGGCGGTTCATACATCTACCTTAGCATATTTTCTCATATTTGTTCCAATTCAACTTTTACTTATTACTTCTTTTAAATATCGTTTTTTTTAACTTAATCAAACCAACCAAAACCACACCCCTTGATATTTTGTTCAATTGAATAATTGTAAAACTTGAATTTCCTACGCAGTCCGCGAGTTCGATACTGGGTATCAACCCCTATTTAAAACTACATCGGTGAAAAATAGTACACTTGCTAATTTTCCGATCATCAGGGGATAAACTCTTCACTAAATTTATTATGTTGCTAGGTGATTAACCCCTCGCAACACACAAAACAAAAAATAATAATTTATTAGTACATTGGCGTGGGGACTCCCCTCGCAAATGGATGGGGGGATTTCAAAATTCAAAATTTTGTATTGCGACGGGCTAAGAAAAAACACGCCATATACTTGACAATTTTCCAGGGGCTAACCCCCTCGCAAAACTTCATGACAATTTTCCAGGGGACTCCCCTAGCTAAAAAGAGAATCTCTGCACGCAATCCCATCCCCGTTTAGTGTGTTAGTTAGTGCACTTATTACTTGACAATTTGCCAGGGGCTAACCCCCTCACAAAACTCACCATAAATTCTTCAATTACTCTTCAGCTTCCCCGTTCTATAACTCTCTCCATTTTAATTTCTTCTTCCATCCTACTCTCTAACTCTCTTCTTCTTCTCCACTTCTTCACCAAGTCTACTTCTTCTCAAATTACTCAAGGTAAAAATAAATATTTTCTTTTTCTTTTTGATTAACAGTTTATTTAAAAGTGTAATTTTAATTTTTTTTTTAACAATTTTTTGTTTAATAATGCTACAAAGGAGTTAGCTTTTGCAAGGAAATTCAAAATAAGCTTGGAGTTGTTGATTTGTTTCCTTAAGGTACATTTTTCTCTCTCTATTTTTATGTAAATTAGTGTTGTTGTTTGATATGCTGAATTTATGTTGTTTATAAAAATATAGTGTAAATTTGTAATTTTTGAAAATAAATATTATGCGTATAATTTGGTATTTTATAATTTGTTAGTGTATTTTGTGTATGCAAAAAAATGTATGTAAAAAATATTATGTATGATGTTATATAGTGGTATTTTGTATAATTTGTATATATATATATATATATATATACTATAAATTTTTGTAAGGGGTTACATGTAATAAAAAAATACTACAATTTGTCAAGGGCTAAACCCCTCACAACTTCCAAAGTGTATATATTTTGCCAGGGGCTTAACCCCAACCAAAATTTCTGACGCGTTGTACCAGTAGCTGAACACCTAGCCTGCGCCTACGTCAGCATGTTGCAATTTCAAAAATATGGATTGCAATTTGCGAGGGGGTTAGCCCCAGGAAAATTGGCGACGTGGATGGCCCCTAGCAAACAATTTGCGACTCCCTGTTTAACTAGGGGACCTGTCCCCTCGCAAATTTTGCATTTGTGAGGGGTTTTTTCCATTTGTGAGGGGATTATCCCCTGACTAATTACGTTTTTTCTTGTAGTGAGGGTTTTGGTACTTGATCAATGAGGTCGTTCTTAAGTGTTTCTAACTTAACCCAATGAAGGTAGGTAAGGAAATTTAATGTTGCAACATATACTTCTCTTAACCATAAGACCTTAAACTGCATAATCATATATAGGAAATATTTAAAAAGTGAGATGTATCCTTGATGTTCAGTTTTCCATTGTGATTCTTCGTTGTTTTTATGATGCCATAGGGTTTTCTAGGCTATTCTCATCCTTTTAGATATGAAAGCTCGGTTGAAGTTGAAATACAAATGAGCAGTTGAATACTTTGCATTGAGTAGAAAAGGTGCAGCATTAATGGATATATTAGCTTAAATTCCTAATTTCCCTAAGAAACAGGTACTTTTATAATACAATTTTCTTATTCTTTATAATCTTCTTATAGATGACAATGATATGTAAATAAATTCTAATCCTTTGGTTATAAATCTGTCAGTTTAATAACTACAACTCTATCAGAGGGGGAGAATTTATATTATGGTGGTCTAGCCTTTTTTCTCCTCTTGGTTCTATTTCTGTAGTATATTTAATTATATTAAATGGTTAATGATTCATATTCATTAATGTTTTTGCAGAAGACCTGTGGTGCTTTATCTTCATATTCGAAGACTAATTTGTAGCTTAGATCCAATGTCATGCCAAATGAGGTGACAATTCTTTCATATAAAAATATTTTTTTTATTATATTCTATGAATCATATTAAGTTTGGTAGTGTCAAGTAGTGTTGTCTTTGAGTCGATAGGATTAAGTTAAGGAAACAATGCTCAGATTATCATAAAGCATCAGTGGTGTTAGAATTATCACATGTAATTAATGCAATAAAAAGAAACTTTGGTCATCTAACTAAATGTAGCATATGTTAGACTTGGCTTATTATACACATATGGTTTAGATATGCTCATTAGAGTTGATTCTTTCTATAAAATTGTTTTTCTATAAAAAATAATTATGTATAAAGATTTACCTTTTCCTATTCATTTGTCTAGTGTTTTTTGTTTTATTTGATTTCATGATTTTGTAACTCGCTGGCAGTTCCAATTGGAAGTAAGCAAAAGCATAATGTTAATGACATTGGGGAGGAAGCAACTGAAGGTTTCAGGTATGAGCTACAAGGAGAATCAAGCTTGGGTGTGGGGCTTATACTCGATCGAATTCGAGCTGACAGTAGAAGGGAAGGAGCTGTGGAATTATCTTCGTTCAGTATTGCAGGGTGTTCACTTGGTTAAGTAGATTTCTTTATGCATATTTATTCTCTTGTTAACTCTACAAATATTGTAGCAAGTGTTCAATCATTTAAGCTACCAATTTATGTAGAAACATTCAACAATGACTTTTATCTCAAGCATGATTGGTAGCGGCTGGTTAGAAGTCATCTGGTGTCTGTATTGGTGCAGATTTACCTTGTGCAAGTTATTTATTCTAGTTTTCCTTTTTTGGTCGTCATCGAATTTGATTTATCAACAAGCTTTTAGGGTGTTATACGTTTTTTCTTCATTTAGTTCAATGTCATAAAGTAATGTTTATACTCAAGAGAGACAAAATGAAGGTTATTAATATTTTGGTAATATATGTGAATTTTTGTTGTTATTAAGATTTTTTTTTTATAAATTCATCATTTTAGCGGGGTTTATAACCCCCCGTAGGTTGTTTTAAACTGTCAGAATTAGCATTAAAATGAAACAACCAATAAAATTAACGATGGTTCAAACCATCGCAATCTACAATGAAAATAAAAATCAAACGGATATTCACGACGGTTTGAATTGTCACAATCAACAATGGAAAAAAATTAAACGAAAAAATTTGCGACGGTTGGTAACAGTCGCAATATTCAGTTTATGTCAGATCCCTACTCGTCGTGAGTGCGAACAGCGGTTGATGTGATGGTTTTGACAAGGTCACAAAACAGCCTGGAGACACACGTTTCTGCGACGACATAACAACCGTCATAGATAGTAAATTGCGGCGGTTTTAACTGTCATAACTTGCTAAAATAACCGTCGCAATCTAACAATTTTCTTGTAGTGTATCCTCATTCAGATACATTGAGGTAGGTAAGGAAATTGTAGAGACTCCCTTCCAAGCCTTGGAAGTGGTGAATGTTGTGCAAACAAAGCAAAAACCTGATGAGAAATCAGAGGTCAAAACGTCCTCTTGGAAGAATGTAAATGTCTCCATTGAAGCTGGAAATCCTAAAAGTTAGGGTAAAGTGGTTGGTGTGGTTGAAAAGAAAGATCGATATGGACTAGGATATCAGCCATCCTTTAAGTGTTCTAGAGCCTAAGGAGCTAATCTGGTAGGAGTGCCAGATATCCAAGACATCTTCTCCATAGCTTGGTTCCATGAGATGCCCAAGATGGTGTTCCATGGTCCTCATTCTGTTTTTTCTCAGAAAGTCATGTGCTCTACCCAAGGCATATATGGACAACTTTTGTAGTGCTCATCTTTATTTTAATGAAATAATTTTTATCATTAATAAAGTTGCATTTTGTTATTCAATTGAGATCTCTGTCTGTCAAACTTTACAAAATAAAATGGCAATCTTTTCTTTATCACTTTCATTTTTCCAGTTTTAAAATCATCTTAAAAGAAAAAAAATCATTCTTCATGCAGATCATTAATAACGGAATCCACTGAACATAACAATGCAATAATTCCATATGACTTTGACTTCCTGATTAACCAAGCTGAAGAAGATGGCAAGGAAGTTTGCGGACTCCCCGAAGAGTTTTCCAGAATGTTGAAGCAGGAGGAAAAGATGATTCATCCTTATCAATAACTAGTGAATATGATCAATCTGGAGACTGGAGAGAACATGAATGAAATATTATATGACATTAAAGAGAATGTTTCAATTAAGGAAACATAAAGACAATAAAAATGAGAGGTTGGATGTAACGCCCCGATTATTTGATTATTTGATTATTTGATTATTCGATTATTTGATTATTTGATTATTTGATTATTTGATTATTTGATTATTTGATTATTTGATTATTTGATTATTCAATTATTTTATTATTTGATTATTTGATTATTTGATTAATTAAATAATATTTTTTTATTATTATTATTATTTTCATTATTATCGGTCGATAATTTTATTTGTGACGATTAATTTATTATACCGGTAAAATATCGTTAGAATTAGTAATTTAATTAAATTTGAGTTAGTGAGCTTATTGGGCCTATTTTTACTAAGTGAAGAATAATAATATGGTTTTACCCTTAGGCCCAGTGTTATACTAAGGATAGGTTTTAGTGTTAGCAAGGATTTAAGGGAAGTGTAGAGATATCATAAAATAGAAACTATTTTTGTGAAGAAGGAGGCTAGGTCTTGAAGAGGAAAACCAAGTTTAGAGAAATCCCAAATCAAGAGTCAAGATTGGTAGAGTTTTCTTCAATCCATAGAGGTAAGGGTGGGGTTATCTTCCTATAATGGGGCTTATGAAACCTTGTATGTTGGGAATTAGGGGTTTAGGTTATTGCATTGATGTGTTAGATTGTGCTGGAAATTATGAGTCTGTTTCAAATAATATAAATTTAAAGTATTGATTCTGATAATTAAATGTTGTTGTTATGTGAGTGGCAAGATTTGGTAATGATTTTGAAATGCTATTGTCATTTTCTGTTGATACTATCCATGACATGCGGCAGTTAGAAGGGATGGCGTTCAGCAACCTTGTATTTCCTTTTTCTTCTTTTCCATTTCCATATGTGTACTACTTGCTGGTGTGCTGTTTTCTTTGCTTTGCCTTACTGTGTTTATAATTTATATACCTATGTGCTAATGGTATCTAATTGGAAATGAAATAGAGATTTTGATTTGCTTTACTGTTTTCATAATTTATATACATATATATATGCTAATGGTACTTAATTGGAAATGAACTAGTGATTTTGAAATGGATAATAATTAAAACCAGTAGTAATTATAGAACTAATAAACAGTCCCGTTTGACCAAAATAGTCCAACTAAGCGGTATAATTAGTTGACCGGAATTTGATGAAAATTGACGTGGTAGCTAAGCTCAATTAGTACATTAACGTGGTAGTGTTATTTTATCGAAATTGTGATATTAATCGGTCGATTAAATTAATAGTCGAATTACTTTTTAATAAACCTATTTAATTAGAATAAATTTGAACTTAGATTAACTATTCAGTTTATCGGTAAATTACGATATCTTGAGAATTTAACCGAACGAATCGAATAACCGGTAAAGAATAGAATTGCATCCGAATTAACCGGTTGAGTTGTGTTTTTGGTGACTTGGAAGTGTAACCCGGAGACTCATAAAGTCGTAAATCTTATGAATATAACCGAAAAATTAGATAACCGGTAGCGATGCGAAATTTGCACAATTAATTGAAGTATGTTTGGTTAGTTGATAGTGGATTAGTGAGTTAATTAGAAGACTAATTTATAGAGGATTATGAGACTAATTTGAATTGACTTAATGTGTCAAAACATGATGATGTTTGTGATGATTGATAATATGTGATGTTGTATATATTTGTGATGATAGTTTTGTGACTAAGTGAAGATGAATGATTAATTGTGACGTTGAATTACCTCTTGAAGGATAGAAAAACACTTAGAAAGGGGGGGGGGGGGTTGAATAAGTGTAGCTTTAAAACACTTAACATAAAAACAATTTGCACAATGATTTTTATCCTGGTTCGTTGTTAACTAAACTACTCCAGTCCACCCCCTTGGAGTGATTTACCTCACCTGAGGATTTAATTCACTAATCACACAAGATTACAATGGTTTTCCAATTAGATAACCTCTAAGTCTTCTAGAGTATTCTGATCACAACCTGATCACTCTAGGAACACAATGCTTAGATACCCTCTAAGACTTTCTAGAGAATTCGATCACAACTTGATCTCCTCTAGTTCTTACAAATGAATGTCAACAAATTCTTACAAGAGTTACAATGCTTCTTAATAAGCTATTATCACAACCGTGATTTTTCTCTAAGTTTAAGCTTAATCCGACTAAGATATTACAACAGTAATGAAGTGAGGTTGAAGATGAAGTTTGAGAGCTTTTAGAATTTGACAGCGTTTCTGTATGTTTGCGCAAAGTGTTGTATTCAGCTTCTCATCAGAACTTCTATTTATAGGCGTTTGAGAAGATGACCATTGGGAGAATTTAATGCGTTGCGTGATCCGTACAACATTGCATTTAATGTTTCACTCTTTTGTCAACTACCTCGAGCCTTGCTTTTGCTGTGTCTACTGACGTTGCCTTTAATAGCTTCTAACGTTCCTTTTGCCAGTCAACGTAGCCTTCCATCTTGTACTTGCTTCTGATCTGATGTTTGTGTAAACAACGTTTGAATATCATCAGAGTCAAACAGCTTGGTGCAGAGTATCTTCTTGTCTTCTGACCTTGAAGTGCTTCTAGCGTGATACCATGAGAACTTCAGTGCTTCTGCTTCTGATCTCAAGTTCTTCTGATGCTTCAATAGACCATGTTCTGATTCTGCTTGACCATCTTCTGATGTCTTGCGAGAGCATGTTTTGATGTTGCATACTTGAACCTTTTGAGTCAGTGCTTCTTGCGCTGAATTTGTGCATACTCTATATATATTTCCTGAAATGGAAATTGCATAGGATTAGAGTACCACATTATCTCAAGCAAAATTCATATACATTGTTATCATCAAAACTAAGAATATTGATCAGAACAAATCTTGTTCTAACAATCTCCCCCTTTTTGATGATGACAAAAACATATATAAATGATATGAATTTGCAATCAGAAAATCAGACGGCTAAAGACAATGACACAGTTATAGCATAAGCATATAAACATAGTGTGTGAATATGTCTCCCCCTGAGATTAAAAATCTCCCCCTGAGATAAATAATCTCCCCCTGAAATAAATACTGGAAGAAATTTATAAATAAAGGACTTCCCTGAGTATTTTCCATTTCAGTTGAGACGATCACATATGCTTAGATCTTCAGAACATTCAGAGCTTCTGCTTCTTGCTTCCATAGGACAGCTTCAGAGCTTTGAATTTCTTCTTGAATCATTGCATGCTAGATTGTATCAGAACATTGTTGAATGTACCAGAGCATCATCAGAGCATCTCTACATCCTGAAATATTTCAGAACAAACTAAACGACAAAATTCAGAGCATGAATGAATCAGAACATAAAATATGTATCAAAGCATATAATATGTGTCAGAGCATAAAACAAATTGTATCAGAACACATAAAAAATGCATCAGAACATAAAATATGTATCAGAGCACATAGAAAAAAATGTATCAGAACATATAAAGAGTAAGAATGTGTTAGAGCATATTCTATCACAAGAATATCAGAACATTCTTCCTTCTTGCTTCTGATCTTGAAGCTTCACAGCACTCAGCTTGCTTCAATTTCCATGAGCTTGTTTCTATATAGAATTGCTTTTCCCCATGTCTTTGCTTCTCATGTTGATATTTTTATAATGTCTTCAAACCTGCATAACACT
This sequence comes from Vicia villosa, assembly GCF_029867415.1. Classification (NCBI taxonomy): domain Eukaryota; kingdom Viridiplantae; phylum Streptophyta; class Magnoliopsida; order Fabales; family Fabaceae; genus Vicia; species Vicia villosa. The sequence continues at coordinate 213,784,802 of NC_081180.1, read as the reverse complement.
CAAAGACATAGAAATTGCAAATTCTGTTAGAAATGTGGAGACTTATTCCCAGCAGCTGATAATATAAATCAGATCATTTATCACATTTTCTCCCCCTTTTTGTCATAACATCAAAAAGCATAAAAGATTCAGATGAAAAACAAACAATATGAGAGAGAAGAAGATAATTTTCATTGATTTCATTAGAAGAATTATCAGAAGATACAAAAGGAGATACAAGAAGACAGATGCAAGAACAAGGAGACAACTAAGACACAAAAGACTACGACCAGCCTAGCTTAGACATGATCTTGGCCAGCATGTTGTGAATCCCAGCAGTGCTTTCATTCTGCTTCTTCATGAAGTCTCTGAACTCTTCATGTGCTTGATCATGCTTATCCAGGCGAGAAGCAAGAACTTCTTGATTCTGTTGAAGAGCCTCCAAAAATACCACAAGCATTAGATATTTTTCTCTCAACTGTTATCCAACTAACTCTACCAGGAAGAGCACCTGTACTTCCTTCTTCATCATCCAGATTATACAACTTTCTGATTAACTTCTCAGTTATCACAACTTCATGCCCTAACACGAAGGAGATGATTGCAGTTGGGGTAATCGTTGCATGAGCCCAAAAATCTGTTACTAAAGCAGGATAAATTGGTCCAACCAATCTATCAAGGTAGTTTGACCAGCCTTGTGCCATTGTCTCAGCATCAGTGTTGAAACCATGTAATCTTAGATTTTCAAAGTCTACTGAAGATTCACACAGAACTTCCAGTTCAGTTGAAGGAATAGAACAAGTCTTCAAAGGGACATAACCAAACTTGCGATGAACAAGATGAGCAGAAGAGATTTCTTCTTTGCTAGCGGAACTTGATGAAGAAAGCATGGAGATATGCTGAAGATTCTGTTACGAAGTAGGGTTTATGCAGAAAAAGAAAGAGGGAGATGAATGAAGCGAGAGAATGTAAAAAGACTGAAATGAATGGGAGATGAGTATATAAAGGGACATATTTGAAATGAAATGCAATATGTGTTTGAATTAATATCATTACAGAAAACATGGAATCAAATGCATTTAATGAGAGATGACGTTAGGAGAGATAAATTGAAAATTGAAATGATTTGCACAGTTACCTAGGGCGGCGTCTCCTTAACTATACGCATGCTTGTCCAAAAAGAGTGAACACGTGTTCATTTTCTGGAAAGCTGGTGACAACTGTTTTGCTTTAAAGAAACTTCTGAATCAACTTAGATAATGAAACGTCAGAGATGACTGAATCAGAACTTCTAATTGATCACCATCAGAACTCATTTCAGAACTAATCCATACATCAGAACTTCTCATCTTCTCATTCTGGGCATAAATCCATACTGATATTCTTCATAATGAACTTAAACCTATCTTCAGCAAGGGGTTTTGTAAAGATATCAGCCCATTGATGGTATGTATCCACAAAGTTTAAAGAGAGAACACCCTTCTGAACATAGTCCCTAATGAAATGATGTTTAATCTCAATATGTTTAGCTTTGGAATGTAAGATTGGATTCTTAGATAAACATATACCAGAAGTATTATCACAGAAGATAGGAATGTTACTCTCATATATCTGATAATCTTCTAACTGACTTTTCATCCAGAGCATCTGTGTGCTACAACCAGCAGCAGCCACATATTCTGCTTCTGTTGTTGAGAGGGCAATGGTAGCTTGCTTCTTGCTGTACCAGGAGATCAGGTGACTTCCAAGAAATTGACAACTTCCAGAAGTGCTTTTCCTTTCAACTCTATATCCAGCATAGTCAGCATCACAAAATCCTACTAAGTTTTACTCTTTAGATCTTCTGTAGACTAAACCAACATTAGTAGTACCTTTCAGATACCTTGGAATTCTCTTAACAGCTGTTAAGTGAGATTCTCTAGGATCTGATTGGAATCTTGCACACAAACAAACACTGAATAAAATGTCAGGTCTAGAAGCAATTAAATATAGAAGAGATCCAATCATACCTCTATACAACTTCTGATCTACCTTCTTACTTACCTCATCCTTACCTAGGACACACGTTGGATGCATAGGAGTTTTGGCTTCTTTGCTTTCAGAAAGATTAAACTTCTTCATAAGTTCTTTCACATACTTCGTTTGATGAACATATGTTCCATCAGAAGTTTGATTGATTTGAATCCCAAGGAAGTACTTGAGTTCTCCCATCATACTCATCTCGAACTCAGCCTGCATAGACTTAGCAAACTCCTTTCCAAGTGTAGCATTAGATGTTTCAAAGATAATATCATCAACATAAATTTGACAAATTAAAATATCTTTCTTAAATGTTTTACAGAAGAGAGTAGTATCCACTTGTCCTCTAGTGAAACCATTGTTCAGAAGGAAAGAACTTAATCTTTCATACCAAGCTCTAGGAGCTTGCTTCAATCCATACAATGATTTCTTTAATTTGAAAACATGTTCTGGAGACTTAGAGTCTTCAAAACCAGGAGGTTGGTGGACATAGACTTCCTTATCTATGTAACCATTTAAGAAGGCACTCTTAACATCCATCTGATATAGAGAGATGTTGTGTTGAGTGGCAAAAGAAATCAATAAACGAATAGATTCTAACCTGGCCACTGGTGCAAAGGTTTCTGTATAGTCAATACCTTCTTGCTGACTATAACCTTGAGCCACCAGTCTGGCTTTGTTTCTTACCACTTCTCCCTTTTCGCTTAGCTTGTTTCTGAAGACCCACTTTGTACCAATGATGTTAAATCCTTTTAGTCTAGGAACAAGATCCCATACATCATTCCTTATAAACTGATTTAGTTCCTCTTGCATGGCAATTATCCAGTCTGCATCTTCTAGAGCTTGATCAACAGAAGTTGGCTCGATCAAAGAAACAAGACCTAATTGACATTCTGCATTGTTCTTAAGGAATGCTCTTGTTCTGATAGGATCATCCTTCTTTCCAAGAATGACATCTTCTGAGTGAGCAGAGGTGAGTCTAGAAGATCTTCTGACTGTTGGCTCTTCAGAAATTCTGAGATTCTCTAAAGACGCAGCAACTTGATCTTCTGATCCTTTGCTTCTGAGATTTTCAGCTTCTGAAACTTTGCTTCTTGGTTCTTCAGCTTCTGATATATCAATATCTATATCTGCAAAATTCTCAAACTGTTTTGGCTTTTCAAGACCAAGCTTATCATCAAATCTGATATTGATTGATTCTTCTACAACCAACATTTCAGTATTGTATACTCTGTAGCCTTTAGAGCGTTCAGAATATCCAAGAAGGAAACATTTTTGTGCCTTAGAATCAAACTTACCAAGATGATCTTTAGTATTCAGAATGAAACACACACATCCAAAGGGATGAAAATAAGAAATGTTGGGCTTTCTGTTCTTCCACAATTCATAAGGAGTCTTATTTAGAATAGGTCTTTGATCGGTCACCAATTTCACTTATACTCCGCAAACTATTTGGTAAAAATCGGTAACATTGTGAATGGTTTGTTCTTTGTTTTAAGTAGTTATTTCATATTTTGTTAATCTAATAGTTAGTGGTAATTTTTAGTAGAATATTTATTTTTGATCACTTTGTTGGTAGTTATTGGTTATTTCAGGTGTAAGAAAGAATCACCGAAAAAATGGGACGAGAACAGAAGAAAATGAAGTCAAAAAGACAAAGAAAGTAGCTGACGCGGGCGCCAGTGTCGTTTGACACACCCATGTCAGCTGAAAAAGGAAGAAAATGCTGCTGGGAGCTGACACGGGCGCCAGTGTCATTTGACACGGCCGTGTCAGCTGTTAGATGAAAACAGAGTTTTTTAAGGAGAAAACAGTGGCTGACACGGGCGCCAGTGTCGTTTGACACGGCCGTGTCAGCTGTTGCGGCCAGAAATTGAATTTTTAAGCTGTTTCATTAGTCCAAGTCTCATTAAGGGCGTTTTAGACTTTTTGCATGAATGGAATGTAACCTAACACTACTTAGTCCTAGTTTGAGAGTTTGGAGAGCATCTTGGATCATATTGAAGAATTTTACGGTGAAGAAGAGAAGCTATCAAGGGTTTCGGAGAACGGAGATTTTCAACGGCAATCGCAATTGAAGATCAAAGTATTCCCTAATTTTTGTAATGTTCATCATCTTTCTTTATAATTCTTTGAATATTACTATGAGTAGCTAAACCCCCCAATGCTAGGGGGGTGTCCTTGAATTGCCATTGTTATGAACTAATTTTCTATCAATTTATGTTATTCAAGTTTTAATGAGTTTATCTTCATTGTGCAAAGTTTTTAACGCCTTTTCTATTGGACAAATAGTTTTCGGATTTACGGTTGAGGTTTAGGTTGGACAAACCACTCAACGCATTTTGCATAATAATACTTCGGTAAAAATTGCTTAGGAATGAGGATTTAACCGTAGTAACCGTTTAATTCTTGATATTCATTATTATAGCACTTGTTGTTATCTTTAATAGCTAAGGAATTAGGATTAAAGATAAACACCAAAGGTTTTCCGTTAAGGAATTAAGGAAAACAACTCTTGAGATTCGGTAGTAGCTCATTATAACTATATTTCATAAATTGGGGAATAAAGTTCATTGCGCGGCAATTTATACACCTAACCTAGCATACTTTCTTATATTTTCAAGAACCGTTATTTTACTTTAGTTTTAATTAGTTATAATTTATATAATTTCTCTACAAACCAACAAACCCCATGATATTTTGTTCAATTGAATAATTGTAAAACTTGTATTTCCTACGCAGTCCGCGAGTTCGATACTGGGTATAAACCTCTATTTGAAACTACATCGGTGAAAAATAGTACACTTGCTAATTTTCCGATCAATTTTTTGGCGCCGTTGCCGGGGACTGCCAAAATATAAGTTTAATAATAATTCAATTGGATTTTTGTTGCTTTGCAACTAAAATTTAAATTTTCTGTTATTTAATTTGCTAACTACTAATAATTGTCTAATCTTTTTATGCGAGGTAAGGCCTCAGCAGACTTTCTTTTTAACGCAGAGCCAGAACGATCGTTGCGAGCTAGACTTCGAAAAGCAAGACAAGAGAGACTGGAAGCGATAGAAGAAATTCTAATAGTTTCGGAATCTGATAACGAGGATAATTTTTCTGTTCATTCTGAGCACTCGGATTCGGAGGCTGAACCTATGGCAGCTCCCGTAGAAAGATTGTTAGGTGATTATGGTGGAGCAAATGCTCCAGCTGGCCGGATGACTATTGTCAATCAACCGGTCGATGTTGCTCACTTTCAGTTGCACCCGGCAACAATACGACAACTTGAGAAGAAACCTTTCTCTGGAAGAATTAATGAAGATGCCAACAAGCACTTACAAAGGTTTCTCACCATGACTACGTCGTTAAAAATAGAGGGGCATTATGAAGAGGCAAAGAAACTAGTGATGTTTCCGTTCACTTTGTCAGATGATGCTGAAGAATGGTTTTACTCTTTACCTGCTGGAAGTATCACCACTTGGCAACAAATGGAGACAACATTTTTAAATGAGTATTTCCCTGCTTCTATGTATATCCGAAAAGGATATGACATAGTAAATTTTAAACAGAAGGAAGGAGAATCACTTGGAGATGCGTATAAAAGGTTCAAGCGGTTGTTGGTTGCATGTACCACTCATAACATGGATGTGACTGAACAAATGCAGAACTTTGTGAATGGTCTTAAGTTGAAGACGAAGCAACTTATTGACACAGCTGCCGGTGGCTCAACAAATTTCAAAACAGCCACGGAAATCAAGAAGATCATTGATGCTATCGCGGCAAATGAACACTTGGAGTTATATGACCGTAGTGTTAATCAGCCTGAAGGGTTAATTGATTTGAAGTTGTCAAATCAAGTTGTTAAGATGGAAGACCAAATTGTGGCTGAAGTTGAACGAAGACTAAAACAAATGGCTCTCGAGAAGCAAACTGTAGCACAGGTTCAACCAGCTCAGCCGATTCAAGCGGTAAATTGCGAGATATGTGGAGGACCTCATTTTGCCATGCATTGTGTGGCAACAGCTCAACAAGTGGAGGAAATCAAATTTTTGAAGCAGAACAATCCCTACTCCAACACTTACAATCCAGGATGGAAAAATCATCCAAATTTCTCCTGGAAAGATCAACAAGGGGATGTTCCTAAACAAGGAGTTGTGCCATACCAAAGTCTACCACAACAACAACAATATCGGCCACCGCAACAACCATATCAACAACCGCAACAACAATTTCAGCAACAGGGACCAAGAAAAGCAGACTGGGAGATCGCCATTGAAAAGATGGCCGCTCAAAGTTCCCAATTTCAAGAAGAAACAAGGAGAAATTTTCGAAACACAGGTGCATCCATCAAAAATCTTGAGGTTCAGATGAGTCAGATAGCACAACAACTCGCCAATGCTCAACCACAAGGTGCCTTACCAAGTGCAACTGTTACAAACCCAAGGGAGCATCAGAATGTGAATGTCATCTCAACAAGAAGTCTGAGGAGATCAAAACCAGAAGAAAAAAATGAAATTGAGTATGATGATATCATCGAAGTAGATCTTGAAGTGCGTGAAAATAAGAAAGTGCCAGAGGAGGTGATACAACCTGTGAAGCCAACTGAAGAGAAAAGAAGAAAAGAGCCGACACCATTGATTAAGTTGCCGTATCCTTCTCGAGTAGCAAAGAAGGACCAAAAAGAGAAAGACTTTGAGAAGTTTGCCACATACTTCAAAAAGTTAGAAATCAATATTCCATTCTTTGATGCACTCGAGAAAATGCCAATGTACAGGAAATTCATGAAGGAAGTGATATCTAAAAGGAAACCAACAAGGGGTGAAGGGGTAGTTAAGAAGGAGAAATGTTGTGCAATCTCACCAGAGAAGAGAATACCAATCAAGCAGAAAGATCCTGGATCAGTTGCAATACCGTGCACGATAAAAAACAGAACTTTCATGAAGGTTCTAATTGATTCGGGTGCTAGTGTGAGCTTAATGCCATTATCTATCTTCAAAAAGCTCGGTATTGAAAAGGTGAGTGAAAGAGGAACAGAGTTGAAATTTGCAGATCACACCATGAAGAGGTCATATGGGGTGGCAGAAGATGTATTGGTAGAAATTGACAAATTTGTTTTTCCAGTTGATTTTGAAATAATGGATATCCCTGAAGATGAAGAGACCCCTATTATTCTGGGTCGACCTTTCTTGCGCACTAGTCGGTGCAATGTCGATATTGAAAAAGGTACTCTGACTTTGAAATCTTTTGATGAAGAAATAACTTTGAGAGTGTTAGATACCAAGAAGCAAGGTGAAAGTGGAGATAATCAATCTTCAGTTGGAATGATCCACATAGTAGGCAAAAGCATAAGATCGGAACCAACCCCAAAAAAGGTCTCAAGCATAATCTCTCAGGTGGCAGCATCTCATATAAAAACTCCTAAGTCCAATAAAGAAATCAAGGAAAGAAAGAAAAAGGAACATCAAGGTAAGGAGATGGAAGTTGAAAGTGACTTGAGGCACAAATTGTTCCATCCTTTAAATCTAGATGAGTTCTGGGTTGCGGAAAGGACAAGCAAAATGGTGTGGAAGAGGAAGTATCCCCCATAATAGAAGGGAATGGATCGTCGAGCCATGCGACGTTAAATGAAGCGCTTTGTGGGAGGCAACCCACGGTTTTAATAATGCAGTTTACTTTTTGTTTTGTTTTCAGAAAAAATAAAAAAAGGGTCTTTCCGGTGAAAGCTAGGAAGCGGCAGCTGGAGTCACAATACCCTCTGTGAGTTCACCCTCGCTATCTCGAATTTAAACATTGAGGTCAATGTTTGGTTCAAGTGTGGGGGGGGTTTTATTGCATTCAGTTTTTAGATTCGGTTATTTGTGTGTGTTCCTAGTATTTCTATGCTATTATGTCTACCATGTGTTACAGATTGATGTGATTTACCGGATGGTTGATGGAGTGGTAGTAAAAGGATGAAAGATCCAACCCAAGCTTGCACCTCAGGCATCCCTGGAAGTTGATACAACCAAAAATAATTGTTGGACGCAACTTGATGACACCGGACTGAGATTGAAAGCTGGTACATATGAACCGGAAAAGAAGCGACATTACACAATAAGCACTCGGGATCCTGTAAGCTTGCCCAACATGGTGAGATCATAAAAAACCAGAAATTTATCATCATGAGAGAGTAGTCAGGTATGACTTTATCACTTTGAATTTGCGTAAGTTCTACTCATATGACACTACATGATAACACACACTGAGGCACGTTTTTTTTTGTTTCCCCTTGAGCCTTTCTAGCCGTCCCTTAATTATGTTTATCCATTGCAAACCCGTTTGAGCCTGTATCCCTTGTTTGTTTTTTTTTAAAACTGCATATATTACCCCTTGGCCAAAAAGAAAAAAAATATTCCCTCTTACCCGTGCTCGGCATAAACGTTGTGGATGTAGAAATTGTGCAAAAATTCTAAGTTTGGGGTGGTGAACCTTATACGAAAAGGGCAAGTGTGAAAAAATATGGAGACTCTTGAATGCTCCGAAAAAAAAGAGAAGAAAAAAATATATAGAACTCATAAAAACACACTTGTCCCGACTAAATGACTTGGTTACAATTGAAACACTCGAATAATTGAGTGAAGTTAAAAAGTCAATGTTAAACCCCATTGTATTAAAATAAGCACAATGTCAAGAAAGACAACATGATTGCCGAGCCCCCAAAACCTTTGTGTATCTGTTTCCTTGTTTATCCCACCTGTCCTAAGCCCCGGTACAACCCAAAGACCTCAAAAAGTGTGTGCAAAGTGTTGTGTATGAAAGTAGAATTTGTTCAAATTTAAAAGTTGATATTGCATATCGTGATTTATGAGTGAATTGCTTTTAACCGTGAGAGACTTGGTGAGAAGTGTGAAAAAGCTTACAGGTGAAGGAGAATTTTAATGTGAAAGTGGAGCGGAAAATTCGGGGATTAAAAGCTAGCACGATTGACCGGAAGGGTGGAAGTCGAGTTGCGAAAAACACGGTTGTATTGTGGAAGCATAAATTCAGGGGTGACCTTTGTTTGAATTCTCAGGCATTGCTTGAGGACAAGCAACGAGCTAAGTTTGGGGTTATGATCGGTCACCAATTTCACTTATACTCCGCAAACTATTTGGTAAAAATCGGTAACATTGTGAATGGTTTGTTCTTTGTTTTAAGTAGTTATTTCATATTTTGTTAATCTAATAGTTAGTGATAATTTTTAGTAGAATATTTATTTTTGATCACTTTGTTGGTAGTTATTGGTTATTTCAGGTGTAAGAAAGAATCACCGAAAAAATGGGACGAGAACAGAAGAAAATGAAGTCAAAAAGACAAAGAAAGTAGCTGACGCGGGCGCCAGTGTCGTTTGACACACCCATGTCAGCTGAAAAAGGAAGAAAATGCTGCTGGGAGCTGACACGGGCGCCAGTGTCATTTGACACGGCCGTGTCAGCTGTTAGATGAAAACAGAGTTTTTTAAGGAGAAAACAGTGGCTGACACGGGCGCCAGTGTCGTTTGACACGGCCGTGTCAGCTGTTGCGGCCAGAAATTGAATTTTTAAGCTGTTTCATTAGTCCAAGTCTCATTAAGGGCGTTTTAGACTTTTTGCATGAATGGAATGTAACCTAACACTACTTAGTCCTAGTTTGAGAGTTTGGAGAGCATCTTGGATCATATTGAAGAATTTTACGGTGAAGAAGAGAAGCTATCAAGGGTTTCGGAGAACGGAGATTTTCAACGGCAATCGCAATTGAAGATCAAAGTATTCCCTAATTTTTGTAATGTTCATCATCTTTCTTTATAATTCTTTGAATATTACTATGAGTAGCTAAACCCCCCAATGCTAGGGGGGTGTCCCTGAATTGCCATTGTTATGAACTAATTTTCTATCAATTTATGTTATTCAAGTTTTAATGAGTTTATCTTCATTGTGCAAAGTTTTTAACGCCTTTTCTATCGGACAAATAGTTTTCGGATTTACGGTTGAGGTTTAGGTCGGACAAACCACTCAACGCATTTTGCATAATAATACTTCGGTAAAAATTGCTTAGGAATGAGGATTTAACCGTAGTAACCGTTTAATTCTTGATATTCATTATTATAGCACTTGTTGTTATCTTTAATAGCTAAGGAATTAGGATTAAAGATAAACACCAACGGTTTTCCGTTAAGGAATTAAGGAAAACAACTCTTGAGATTCGGTAGTAGCTCATTATAACTATATTTCATAAATTGGGGAATAAAGTTCATTGCGTGGCAATTTATACACCTAACCTAGCATGCTTTCTTATATTTTCAAGAACCGTTATTTTACTTTAGTTTTAATTAGTTATAATTTATATAATTTCTCTACAAACCAACAAACCCCATGATATTTTGTTCAATTGAATAATTGTAAAACTTGTATTTCCTACGCAGTCCGCGAGTTCGATACTGGGTATAAACCTCTATTTGAAACTACATCGGTGAAAAATAGTACACTTGCTAATTTTCCGATCAGTCTTATAGAGATTCTATTCTGAATATAACATGCAGTATTTATTGCTTCTGCCCAGAAGTGCTTAGCCATATTGGTTTCATTGATCATGGTTTTGGCCATTTCTTGTAGAGTCCTATTCTTTCGCTCTACAACTCCATTTTATTGTGGAGTTTTAGGGCAAGAGAAATCATGGGCAATTCCATTTTCTTTGAAGAACTCCTCAAAGAATATGTTCTCAAATTTTCCACCATGATCACTTCTGACCTTTATGATTTTGCACTCCTTCTCAGATTGAATCTGAGTGCAGAATTCAAAGAACACTGAATGAGACTCATCCTTGTGTTTTAAGAACTTTACCCATGTCCAGCGGCTATAATCATCTACGATGACTAATCCATATTTCTTCCCTCTGACAGATGCTGTTTTGACTGGGCCAAACAGATCAATATGCAGAAGTTCTAGCGGCCTAGAGGAAGAAACAACATTCTTAGACTTGAATGCAGGTTTGGAGAACTTGCCCTTCTGACATGCTTCGCAAAGAGCGTCTGATTTGTATTTCAGATTAGGGAGACCTCTGACCAGATTTAGTTTGTTAATATGAGAGATCTTTCTCAAACTAGCATGTTCTAATCTTCTGTGTCAGACCCATTGCTCTTCGGAAACAGACATAAGGCAAGTCACCTTCTGCTTCTCAAGATCAGAAAGATCAATCTTATAAATGTTGTTCTTTCTCTTTCCTGTAAATAGGATTGAGCCATCCTTCTGACTTACAGCCTTGCAAGACTTTTGATTGAGGATTATGTCATAACCATTGTCACTTAATTGACTTATGGACAATAAGTTATGCGCTAATCCTTCTACAAGAAGTACATTAGATATGGAAGGAGAGTTACCAATACTTATGGTTCCAGAGCCAATTATCTTGCCCTTCTGATCTCCTCCAAACTTGACTTCTCCACCAGACTTAAGCACCAGGTCTTGGAACATAGACCTTCTTCCCGTCATGTGTCGCGAGCACCCAGAGTCCAGGTACCATGACATGTTGTGCTTTGTCTTCTTTGCTGCCAAGGATATCTGCAACAGAAATTATCTTCTCCTTAGGTACCCACAACTTCTTGGGTCCTTTCTTGTTAGTTTTCCTCAAGTTCTGATTGAACTTGGGTTTAGCATAATAAACAACAGGAGGTGTAGCATGATATTCTTTAGGTTTAGCAGCATGATATTTTCTAGGTTGTGTCACATGCTTCTTAGTGTGTGTAACATGAAAGCTTTTGGCATGTGAAGTGAGCCTAATATCATGTGAGTAGCCAAACTTGAACTGATCATACAATGGCTTGTATGTGATTTTCATATCATCAACAGGTTCAAATTTGTGTGGGGTATCACCCTCATAGCCAACGCTAATCCTTTTGTTTCCAGAAACACCATATATCATAGAAGAAAGATGACTTCTGCCAATACTTCTAGATAAGAACTTTCTGAAGCTCGAGTCATATTCTTTTAGAACATGATTGAGACTAGGAATGGATTTTTCTGATTCAGAAGGAGATCCAATATCTTTGGATAATTTTAAAATTTTCTCCTTCAGTTCAGAATTTTCCACTTCCAGCTTCTTAGTTTCAGAATCAAATAGCTTTTTCAGCTTTTTGTATTTGATACTAAGATGAGCCTTGAGTTCCAGAAGTTCTGTTAAACTGGAAACTAACTCTTCTCTAGATAGTTCAGAAAATACCTCTTCAGAATCTGATTCTGATGCAGATTCTGATCCATCATCAAATGTGGCCATCAGTGCAATGTTTGCCTGCTTGCCTTTAGAGTCTGATTCTGATTCTGAATCTGAATCATCCCATGTTGCCATAAGACCTTTCTTCTTATGAAACTTCTTCTTGGGATTCTCCTTCTGAAGTTTTGGACACTCATTCTTGTAGTGACCAGGCTCATTGCATTCATAGCATGTGACCTTCTTCTTGTCAGATCTTCTGCTTCCAGAAGATTCTCCACGGTCATGGACAGTTCATCTTCCTCTTCTGATTATGATTCTTCAGAATCTTCTTCTTCAGCCTGAAAAGCGTTAGTGCATTTTTTATAATTAGATTTTAATGCAATAGACTTACCTTTCTTCTGAGGTTCATTAGCATCCAGCTCAATTTCATGACTCCTCAGAGCACTGATCAATTCTTCAAGAGAGACTTCATTCAGATTCTTGGCAATCTTGAAAGCAGTCACCATAGGAACTCATCTTATTGGCAAGCTTCTGATGATCTTCTTGACATGATCAGCCTTGGTGTATCCCTTGTCAAGAACTCTTAATCCAGCAGTTAGCATTTGAAATCTTGAGAACATTTTCTCAATGTTTTCATCATCCTCCATCTTGAAGGCTTCATATTTCTGGATCAAGGCAAGAGCTTTGGTCTCCTTGACTTGGGCATTTCCTTCATGAGTCATTTTCAATACTTCATATATATCATAGGTAGTTTCTCTATTTGATATCTTCTCATATTCAGCATGAGAAATAACATTCAGCAGAATAGTCCTACACTTGTGATGATTTTTGAATTCTTTCTTTTGATCATCACTCATTTCTTGTCTTGTCAGCTTTACTCCTCTAGTTTTTACTGGATGTTTGTAACCATCCACCAGAAGATCCCATAAGTCACCATCTAGACCAAGAAAGTAACTTTCAAGTCTATCTTTCCAATATTCAAAGTTTTCACCATCAAATACTGGTGGTCTAGTGTAACCATTGTTACCATTTCCATTGTATTGCTCAGCAGAGCCAGATGTAGATGTAGGTGTTGGATGTTCACCAGCCATCTTGACTTAAGCGTTTTTCTCTTCCTGACTCTTTTCTAAACACGGTTAAGTGCTTGCACCTTAGAACCGGCGCTCTGATGCCAATTGAAGGATAGAAAAACACTTAGAAAGGGGGGGTTGAATTTAATGTAGCTTTAAAACTCTTAAGATAAAAATAATTTGCACAGTGATTTTTATCCTGGTTCGTTGTTAACTAAACTACTCCAGTCCACCCCCTTGGAGTGATTTACGTCACCTGAGGATTTAATCCACTAATCACACAAGATTACAATGGTTTTCCACTTAGATAACCTCTAAGTCTTCTAGAGTATTCTGATCACAACCTGATCACTCTAGGAACACAATGCTTAGATACCCTCTAAGACTTTCTAGATAATCCGATCACAACTTGATCTCCTCTAGTTCTTACAAATGAATGTAAACAAATTCTTACAAGAGTTACAATGCTTCTTAATAAGCTATTATCACAACCGTGACTTTTCTCTTAAGTTTAAGCTTAATCTCACTAAGATATTACAACAGTAATGAAGTGAGGTTGAAGATGAAGTTTGAGAGCTTTTAGAATTTGACAGCGTTTCTGTATGTTTGCGCAAAGTGTTGTATTCAGCTTCTCATCAGAACTTCTATTTATAGGCATTTGAGAAGATGACCGTTGGGAGCATTTAATGCGTTGCATGATCCGTACAGCATTGCATTTAATGTTTCACTCTTTTGTCAACTACCTCGAGCCTTGCTTTTGCTATGTCTACTGACGTTGCCTTTAATAGCTTCTAACGTTCGTTTTGTCAGTCAGCGTAGCCTGCCATCTTGTACTTGCTTCTGATCTGATGTTTGTGTAAACAACGTTTGAATATCATCAGAGTCAAACAGCTTGGTGCAGAGCATCTTCTTGTCTTCTGACCTTGAAGTGCTTCTAGCGTGATACCATGAGAACTTCAGTGCTTCTGCTTCTGATCTTAAGTTCTTCTGATGCTTCAATAGACCATGTTCTGATTCTGCTTGACCATCTTCTGATGTCTTGCGAAAGCATGTTCTGATATTGCATACTTGAACCTTCTGAGTCAGTGCTTCTTGCGCTGAATTTGTGCATACTCTATATATATTTCCTGAAATGGAAATTGCATAGGATTAGAGTACCACATTATCTCAAGCAAAATTCATATACATTGTTATCATCAAAACTAAGAATATTGATCAGAACAAATCTTGTTCTAACACCTCTAATAATTGGTAATTATAAGTGACGTGGGCGCATGCCTAGTGATGATGTGCGATTGTGATGAGTATGTTGTGTTGTCTTGTTTGTTGAGTCACATTCCATATGCATACTCTGTGACGGCCTGAAAAACTATGGACAACATGACGGCCTGAAAACTATGGCAAACATGACGGGCCAAATGGCAATTGGTGACAGGGGCTGAAGCTCCGATTGGTACCACATGCATATACATGAGTCATGTCCCATGTGTCTTATGTGATTCATATTTGTGACATTTTGTGACTATATCGTGAGTGTATTCCGTGACTTGTTAAATGATGAATGTATGTGAGAATGTGAATTGATGATTTTGTGAATAGTATGAGGATGTCAATACTTGCGAATGCGATTAACTGAACATGTCTTGTGTGACTTATATGTGATGTATCGTGAATTAGCTTGCAAAGTAAATGAATGAGATTTATATGTAATTGATGTGAATATGAAGTGTTATGACTTGGGTGAGATGAAAAGTATGTGAGATTTGAGAGTTAGTGAAAGCATGAAGTGTATAGCAATGTTAATACTTGCGATGTGATATCTATATAAGCATGAATCCTAATATACAATTTATCATGCGCTCACTTATATGATTTGATATCTCACCCTTTTCTCTTATTCGCCGTTGCCTTTATACTGGTAACGTGCAGGTGCTCGAGTGTGAAGATTTAGTTGTTGTTTATCGAGTCGGTTGTCGCTCTGATACGTAGCACTCGGGGGGAACGATTTATAATGTTTATGATGTTGTTGTTTATTGTGACTATCCTGGTTGATTAGGATGATATGTTAAGTGAAGTTGCTTTATTAATATGGTGTTGTTTATGTGATTAAGATATTACTTGATTCGGAAATTAAGAATTATGACTCCGCTGTTTTATTAATAATAGAATTGATTCTGTTTTAGAAAGTGCTATGTATCCGCTAAATGCGATGAAGTGATTTATTGTTGAAGTGAATATGTGACGCCTCATTTGTTTGTCGAGAAATTTTTAAATACTCTAATATTTTCCGCATTATAATTTTCAGGTAGAAATGGGGTGTTACATTGGAGACTTGAAAACAACCTTTTGAAACACATGTCTTTTGCCTAAGAAGGCGTAAGACAAATTATATAGAATGTAAGTTTAACAAAAAGAGAAATGTTTTAAACGTAGAGGTGAAAGATGGAGATCATATCATTTCATAATTCACGCAGTTTAAATACCTTGGATCCGTAATACAAAATGATGGAGAAACATTAGGAAATGTAAACCATCGAATTCAAGATGGATGGTTGAAATGGATGAGAGTTTCAGGATTTTAAGTGACAAAAAGATACCTCTCAAGATGAAGGGAAAATTTTATCGTTCTGCGATAAGACCGGAGATACTGTACGGGAAAAAATGTTACGCGATTATTAAGAATGTAGCACCATAGTAGAAAATATGATGGAAATAGACTTAGTGGTTCGAGCATGTAGAGATAATGCATATAAATTTTGTGGCAATGAGAGTAGATCTCATGGAGAGAAGTCAAACAATTAGAGGTAAAGGAATACCTAAAAAAACTATAGAAGAAGTTATTAAGATCTCAAAATTAACAATTTCAATAGAAGGATGATTCTCAATAGAATATTATTGCAAAAGTTGATTCATGTAATCGATCTCACGTAATGATATAAATCTTAATTGTTGTTGTTCTTGTATAACATAATTCTAATATAATTTGAATATGAATAGTTGAAATATCAACCCTTAATTTTCACTTTATCAATTAATCATTTTAGAATGGCTAAATTATAATTTCACAAACATTGTTGTCACTATGCCAAATTTGTCTTTTAGCAGCACCCCTACTAAAGCGTTTTTAGTAAAAAACGCTGGTATAGGTTTCCCTTAAAACAAAATAAAAAAACACGCAAAAAAAGCGCTCTTAAAGAGGGGGGTACGAAAGCGCTTTCAAAAAGCGCTCTTAAAGGGGGGGTACGAAAGCGCTTTCAAAAAGAGCTCTTATAGGGTGGGGTACGAAAGCGCTCTTATAGGGGTGGTTATGAAAGCGCTTTTGAAAGCGCTCTTATAGGGGGTTGTCTACGAAAGCGCTTTTGGGATAAAAGCGCTGGTATAGTGGGTATATATGAAAGCGCTTTTCTAAAGCTCTCTGGTTTCCTTAATTTAATTAAAATTGAAATTAATATACTGAAATTAGTTTTGCGCTCTCGTCACTTTCTCTTCTCCAGTACTGTTGTCTTCCCTCTTTCTCTCAACGAAAATCCCTTGGCTTCTGCAAATTAAAGAACCATAGCCCCTTGTTGTAACCTCCACTCAACTTACGAAAATCCTCCATTCAACTTACGAAAGAACCCTAGCCCCATTTTTGTAACCCTAATTTCTTCTGAATTGGAAAATTGCAACTCACAGAAATCTCACCTTGCTCGAATTCGCTTCGTGGAGTTACAAGTCCTCTCACCAACAACAACTTTGAATTCATTTTGAAGTAAATCTTCTCTCATCTTTTCACGATTTTCGCTCTGATTGTTTAAAGTTGGTGCTGCTCTGCATAATCATGCTATTTTAAATTGCTATTCAGCCATTAAAAACCATAATACTGCCATCATCCACAAATTGACCATTGTAATTAGCATCCTTTGGTTACTTTTTTTGTGGAAGACCATGGTTTTGGTGCTTTAATTTGATATATGAATTACTTTATTTTTGCTGAACCTGTTATACCCTTGCAATCTTTTGTATGCTTATACTCCAATTCTAATATGAGTTGATATTGTGCTCAATCTTGGCTATTGCTTCCTTATTCCAATTCTAATTTTTTATATTAAGGAGTGACGTTATTATGAGTTTGTTATAGTTTGGAAATTAGCTCAATGAAATTTATTAAGTCTACTATTGGATGAAGCTTTATTTTAGTGGTTATATTCTTTCAAAAGGAAATAAGTTGTTCTGTTATCCTTATTGTTTTTTTGTTTTTCCTATGTTAGTTCTCAAGACTGGAAGGCCGGACTTAAGATTCCACCAGCTGATACACGCTATAGGACAGAGGTATGTTAATAGTTATGATTCTTATGAATACTTTTATGCTATCTAATACATCAAGTTTCTCGTTATATGCATTAGAAGGTTAGAACTTGTACTGAATTACTTAGTTTTTTTATGGGTTAAACCCAGTAGTTTAGTTTATAATGATTGATGTACAAAATGGATCACTTGGTTGTAGAGATCGATAATCTACTAGACACTAATATCTTTACTCATTTACTATGATTTCATTGGGCAAAAATATTTGAATATTAGGCGATAGTGGTCACATTTTTATCCAGAGAAAATGCTGTTTGAAAACAGGAATAGGCTCATAATCATAAAAAACTACTACAGGAATAGGACTTTTAATAATGTCTAAATCGATGTATTGGGTGACTGCTGCAGATTCTTTTTATGGAATCGTTTCTTGTAGTAGTTTTTTGTTTAGATAAGTGTATCTAAGAAGTACTACTAGCTAAGGGTTAGTAGCTTATTTCTTGATTTGGTTTTCTAGTTTCTTCACATTGTTTGATGAAAGAAAATATGGATGAGTGCAAGAATTTATATTAGACTTTGGAGGTGAAACAAACTCATTTTTTCAGATTATGCCAATACAATTTGAGAAGTGCTTTTAATTGAAAAGGATATGGTAAAATAATAACTGATATGTTTCATTTGATATATGAAAAATAATATTTAAATTTATCGAATTACTTCTATTTGATTTGTTGAACTTATCCTTTTGTGTTTTTTACTATTCCAATTATCAGTATGGTGCAATGGTAGGATTTTGAATTGCTTGCTAAAACAGTTTCAGTAAAATCCCTATTGTCTTTGAATTGCTTGCTAAAACAATTTTAGTAAAATCCCTAGAAGTAGGTTAATTATAAAATGGTCTTGGACTTTATAATTTTAATCATATTATTTAACTGCATCGTGTGTGTGTGTGTGTGTTTAATTTTACAGTTACTTTGAAGTCTCTGGTTTCTACTTGTACAACGCCGATTCAAACCTACCCATCTCCCACATCAAGTCTAACTCAGGTTACTATCCCTTTCTTCTTGCGTATAGTTTGTTATTTTCTGCTTATAGTTTATTGTTTATGGTTCTATTTAATATCAATTTAGTGTCTCTCAACCAGTTTTTTGGTTTGTGGACTTATATTACCTTGAAATAAGGTAATGTCTTCTTTAAGAAATCGGGTATTCTGATTAGGTATTCTGATTAGGTATTCTATTATGATGATAGCTATTTATTATCTTGACAGAATTCCTTAGTACCTGATAGAGAAACCAAGAAGCATTTGTTTAGCTTAATTAAGACATGGATAAGACATGGATGAATTCAAACCGATTGTCGAAAGAGTACGAGAAAGGGGTATGGGAATTCGTTGAGTTTGCGGTTGCGCACTCCGAAGACCCGCTTCGAATGTCGTGTCCTTGCTTGGGTTGCTGTTATGGAGGTAAGGTTGACGGGAATAAGTTGGCATCCCATTTACTACGGTTTGGAATTGATAGAAGTTATACATGTTGGACAATGCATGGTGAGAAAAGTAACGGGAATGCTGAGTCGAGATGTAATAGGAAGTATGCTTCAAACGACGATTGCACAGACACATACGATTGCGATCGAGTCGAAGAGATTGCAGAAGCGCTTGAAGAAGATCTTGCGGATTGTCCCAAAATGTTTGAGAGGTTGGTAAGCGATGCAGAGAAACCGTTGTATGATGGTTGTTCAAAATTCACAAGATTGTCTGCGGTGTTAAAGTTGTACAACTTAAAGGCGGACAATGGATGGTCGGATAAAAGTTTCACAGAGTTATTAGCCCTTATGAAAGATATGCTACCAAAGGATAATGTTCTTCCCAATCGAACGTATGAAGCCAAAAAGATGTTGTCCTCTATTGGCATGAGCTATGATAAGATACATGCATGTCCAAACGATTGCGTTTTGTTTCAAAACGAGTATGCAGCGTTGAATGAGTGTCCTAAATGTGGTGCCCCTCGATATAAGAAAAAGTTGTCTCCTGCTAAAGTCTTATGGTATTTTCCTATAATTCCGAGATTTAGACGCATGTATCGTAGTGAGACCGATTCAAGACACTTGACTTGGCATGCAGATGAAAGAATTATTGATGGAAAGTTGCGACATCCGGCAGACTCACCACAATGGTCGAAAGTTGATACTGATTATCCTGAATTTGGAAAAGAAGCAAGAAACCTTCGGTTGTCATTGTCTACTGATGGAATGAACCCGCATGGTATTCAAAGTATCTCGCATAGCACATGGCATGTGATTCTTATGATATATAACCTACCTCCGTGGCTATGTATGAAGCGTAAGTACATGATGTTATCTATGCTAATTTCTGGGCCTAAACAACCAGGGAATGACATAGACTTATACTTGGCACCGTTAATCGAAGATTTAAAGTTTTTGTGGGAGAACGGTGTGGAGGTTTACGATGGGTATAGGAAGGAAAGTTTCAACTTGAGGGCGATGTTGTTTGGAACAATTAATGATTTTCCAGCATACGGAAATCTATCCGGGTACAGCAATAAAGGTCAAAAGGCGTGTCCTGTTTGTGAAGATGAAACCGATACGACACGATTGGAGCTTTGTCAGAAGAATGTCTTTCTCGGCCATCGTAGATTCTTAAATTCTAATCATCACTACCGTGGATGGAGAAAAGCATTCAATGGAAAGGCCGAACATCATACAGCCCCGCCTTTTTTGTCTGGTGATCAAATTTTTGAAAAGGTGAAAGATGTGAGCACTCAGTTTGGCAAGCCTTTTGCACATTCACTTGTCAAGGGTGGGTGGAAGAAGAAGTCAATTTTTTTTGAACTTCCATATTGGAAGTCGTTGTACGTAAGACATTTCCTGGATGTTATGCATATTGAAAAAAATGTATTTGACAGCGTCATAGGTACGTTACTCAATATACAAGGAAAGTCTAAGGATGGCCTCAAAATAAGGAAGGACATGGTAAACATGGGAATGAGAACTGAATTGGGACCCGTGATGAAAGGAAAACGAACATATCTGCCACCTGCTGTTTACACTCTATCTAGAAAGGAGAAGAAAACATTGTGTAAGTTCCTCAGTGAAGTTAAAGTTCCAGAAGGCTACTCTTCAGATATTAGAAGACTTGTGTCCATGAAAGACCTCAAGTAAAAGAGTTTGAAGACGCATGATTGCCATGTTATAATGGAACACTTTTTACCAATAGGTATACGTTCTATTCTGCCAGAAAAAGTAAGAAGCGCAATAACTAAGCTGTGTTTCTTCTTCAGGTCAATTTGCAGTAAGGTGGTCGATCCCGCGATCTTACCAACATTGCAAAAAGAGATAGTTGTTACTTTATGTGATCTTGAAATGTATTTTCCTCCCTCGTTTTTTGACATAATGGTTCATCTAGTCGTTCATCTTGTGAAAGAGACACAATTGTGCGGACCAGCTTATATGAGATGGATGTACCCTGCTGAACGTTATATGAAAATATTAAAAGGGTACGTGAAAAACAGAAGTCGACCGGAGGGTTGTATTGCCGAACGATACGTTGTTGAAGAAGCGGTTGAGTTTTGTACTGAATATCTGTCAAATGTTCAATCAATTGGACTCCCCAAATCTCATATTGTCGAAAAAAAAGAAGGAAAAAGGCTAATTGGAAATAAAGTTGTGACAGTATCAATGGTCGAACGGGATCAAGCGCACTTGTATGTTCTGCACAATGAGATTGAGGTTGAGCCGTATGTTGAAATGCACAAGGTTGTTCTCCGAGATTTAAATCCAAATAGAAATGAGAACTGGATAGTACGAGAGCACAATCGAAGTTTCATACCGTGGTTTAGGGATCATATTTATTCAAAGTATCATTCAGATCCTGCTTCAGTAACAGAAAGGTTGAGATGTTTAGCCTATGGTCCAAGTGTAATTGTGCTTTCTTATAGCGCATACGCAATTAATGGATACACATTTTATACCAAAGAACAGGATGATAAAAGTACTATGCAAAATAGTGGTGTTACCTTGGTAGCTGAAGCAATGCACATATCAAGTGCGAATGACTTAAATCCGAAATTTGCAAATTTGTCATATTTTGGGGTTATCGAGCGCATTTTGGTGTTTGATTACGCGAAGTTTCAGATTCCTGTATTTGGTTGCAAGTGGGTTGAAAATAATAGTGGCATACGAATGGATAAGTCAGGATTTTTGCCAGTGGATCTCAATAGGGTAGGGTACAAAGATGAGCCTTTCATTCTAGCCTCTCAAGCTAAACAAGTGTTCTATGTCAATGATCCGACAAGTACGAAATGGTCTATAGTGCTTTTATCTAACAAAATAGTTGATGAAAACATTGAAGATCAAGGTGATATTGGTGTTGGCATTGAATCTTGTACAAGAAACGATCAAAATGAGAATGAATCGTGTACTAGAAATGATCATAATGAGGGTATTTGGATCAATCCAACCGTCCGCGTTGTTAAGAGACGCGTAGAACACAATCCTACCAAGAAAAGAAAGAGACGTTAGTGATAAAGGTAATAGTATACATATTCCGACAAATTTGCTTTATTCAATTTGTACCGATTGTTTTATTCAATAGTATAGTACTTATTCAATTTTGGTACATATTCTCGTTTTGTACATAACTTTTGAACCATGTATCCGTTTGTTGACTTCTTTACATGTAACTATACTATTTTGACGATTCCGGAGCTGCTCATGCACTTATCTTTACATTTCGGGACTGTTTTTTTATCGGTTTTGCTTCTGCCCGTAATCAAAAGTCGGGCTTAGGGTCTGAATTTTGGAAAACCGACTTTATTTTTGAGTCCGTGGGGACGTTTTACCATAGCCATGTAAATTTCGTTAAATTCCGACAACTTTCTTTTTTGACGCTTATTTTGATTTGTACCGATTTCGTTTCCGATTTACTTGTACATGCATGGTTTGACTTCCATTTGACTTTTATAGATTGTTAGCTTATTAATAGTGTACTAATGTGCTTTAGTTTGTTTGATACAGGTTCAATGGCTCCGGATAGAGATGCTCCACCTGAAAACTCACAAGAAAACTCACAAGAAAGAGATGCTCAAGAAAGAGATGCCACAGATACAAATGCTCCACCTGATACTGAAGCAAAAGAAGTTGCACGAGGCATCACCATTATGAAGGGAATCATTCGACATAGAGACCAAGGATTAGTATACCGTTTGGATTGGAATTTTGATAAACAAGCAATTGGTCCTAATTCTGCAAAGTTGACAAGCTATATTGGTACACTTGTTCGTATGCATATTCCGATCTCCATAGCTAAATGGAATCTGAAAAGCGAAGAGTTGGATGCGGAAAAAAAAAAGCGATTTGGGACGAGCTTCAGGTATATATCATATATGGTTAATTGTTGTTATTATCTTGACGATAAATTGTTTAAATTACTTATACTAACACACTATGCGTATGTTTTTTTGCAGAGGACTTTTGAGATACCAGATGATCGTAGACGCTACATACTGAGTTTGGCCGGCAAAAGATATAGAGGGTGGAAGGCTTTTTTGACAAACACCTATCTTAAGGATAAAGATGGAAACTTTCTTGAAGAGGCACCGGGACGGCCAAAAAAGTATGAGATCTTCATTGATGAAAAAGATTGGGCTGAGTTTGTAAATCAAAGAGATGAAGATTTTCGGAAAAGGAGTGCCACGAATAGTGCGAGAGCATCCAAACGCGTGTATCCATACAAAAAAGGGCGTATGGGATATGCACGCTTAGAGGATAAACTTGTAAGTAAATAGAAATGCATTTTAATTAATTGTCTAAATGTGTTTTATTTGACGATTTTATCATTTGTGTCAATGCATAGTTAGAGGAGTCTAAAAGTGAGGAAACTTCACTTCCTGAACATGTGTTGTGGAAGGAAGCTCGTGTGGGCAAGAATCGAGCTGTCGATCCCGATGTTCAGAGAGTTTATGCTGAATGTGTAAGTATAATACTGTGTCTTTAATTAAATCAAATGTTTTTTAATATATAAATGATTTTTTATCTCCACTAATAATTATTGAAATGTAAATGAATTACAGGAGACATTGTCGCAATCGGTGTCCACCGGTGAGGACCAGGATGATAGGAGCATACTTAGTAGAGCACTAGATGCTCCTGAGTATCCCGGTCGGGTGAGGGGTAAGGGTCATGGTGTGACTCCAACCTCTTTTTACAAGCATCCTAGGAGAAGAAATCCTTCAAATGAAGAAGTGTTGCAAAAATTGCAGGAATTTATGTATATGAGAGAAAAGTGTAATACTGCATCGGTGAAAGAAACTAGTGATAAAGCTAGTTTCAACTGTCAAAGAAAACTTCCCGAGGTAATTATAAATTTCTTTTCCTTACAAATTGTTCTATTTTATTAACGATAATGACTTTATATTTACTATTGGTTTAGGGCATTTCTTCTTGCCAACTATACTTATCGTCACCGTCTTATCGCCTAGTTGGCAAGGGAAAAGTGCACAACACTGTGGGAGATTTACTTCACCATAGACCGCTCCCGGATGGACACCTGAAAGTATCGGTGGATGTTGTATTAGATCATGATGCGGTGCTACCGGTACCTGACATGGTCTCAGAGACGACATTGCTGCGAGATGCAATAGGGTCATTTGTTGCATGGCCCTCGGAGCTCATTATCATTGGTGATGAGGTATATTCAAAACCATTATGAATCATTTAGTTTTCGAATGTCAATTTTGCACCGTTACGTTAATTATTTTTTACATTTTAATTTTAGACTGCTCCTACAAAACCCGCAATTAAGGGCAAAGGGATTTTACAGGAGGAGGAGTCTGTTGCATCACTAAAAGAGGTACATTTAAGGTGTTAATATATAATTTGAATGTAAAACTCCATGATTTTATATTTTATCGATCGTTATTTGATTTTTAGGCATCTGCTCGGGAGTCACAACAAGTGACACAGGTCGTTCGTAGCGTACCGCCTAAGGGTCCTCCGAAGCAAACGGCAAAAAAAGGTGGTGCTTTTTTTCCTCGGTATCGGACGACGCTCGGAACACTTGTTGATATGTCCGATTTGAAGGAAGGTGCTCTCCGTCAAATCAATATGGAGGAAGGTATCTTTGGTGTTGAATTCATTTCACATATTGCAATAGATGACTTGGAAGAGATTTTTACACAAGAACAACTAGGCGTCGCTAATATGCACTCGTACATCCGGTAATATTCACTCATCCGATATATTATTTAATTAGTCGAACAATTTATTCACACATTATGTTTATTATGTTTTTCACTCATCCGCTAATATGTTTATAATGTTTTTATTTAAGGTTGTTGCATGACAGAGTGTTGCGCGGGACTGCATTGTCAAACAGATTCCGTTTCGTGTCTTCCGCCCATTGCAGCGGAATGACAATTGATTCGGAACCGGAATCAGTTAGACAGCGCTTAGTCGATAGATTCATGTCATCCGGCAATACAGAAAGTCTGATTCTTTGGGCGTATAATACCCGACCAGTAGGGTTAGTTTCTCATTCTTGGTTCATTTAATCTTTGTTTCTTTTGCGTAGCAAAATTTTTATATAACCTATTGTTTTAATTTATAGAGCACACTGGTTGTTGCTTGCTATCAACCCGATAAGAGAATTGTATATTTTCTGAATTCGGTAGATGGTGAGTGGAGCAATTATCCGGCTATGAAGGAAATTATTGATTTGTAAGTGGGGTCGTTCTAAATATTCTTGTATATTTATATATTTAATTATTTGTGAGATTGATCTAAATATATGCTTTTATATTTTTGTTAGATCAATACAAGTGTTCCGAAGTCAACGAGACGCACAGGTATCCCGGACTAAATCAAACAACATTACTTGGATCAAAGTGCAGGTACATTATTTTTCACAATTTTGCTTATAATATTTATGCTACTTGATAAAACAAGACAACTATAAATTCTTATTTGTTTTCTATGTAGTGTCCGATACAGCGGAACAGTTCAGACTGCGGATACTTTGTTTTGAGGTTTATGAAAGAAATCCTTCAAATGAATCAATTAGAGATTTCAATCACGGTATGGATTTATAACTTAATTAGATAACTTCTTATAATTTATTACATTTAACTAAATCATTCATATTATGTTTTTATTCTGTAGTACTTTGACGAATTTCGTGCTGCTTCTTACCCGAAACTTAAGTTGGAAGAAATCAAAGAGGAATTGTGTCAATTTTATATTCATCAGCTATTCATGTAGTAGGATTTGTGTCGATTTGAAGAGAATATTATAGTACTCCAGAATATATGGTTACTAACTTTGTTCATATTGTTGCCAATTAATATTTGAAGTATAATATTGTTGATGTTAGAGATTTAGTTTGATTGACATAATGATGTATATATATAATTTTGGATATTATAATGGTATTATATTAGTATATATATAGTCCTACCTATGGTTGAAAATATATCGTCGAAAATATATTACTGGTCGAAAATATTACAGGTTGAAAATATATTACAGGTCGAAAATATTACAGGTTGAAAATATTCCAGGTCAAAAATATTACAGGTCGATCTGGGAGGCTGAAATTATAGGCTGCACTTTAAAATATCTCATTTAGCAACGACAGCGCTTTTAAAAAGCGCTCTTAAAGGTCCCCCTACTAAAGCGCTTTGTTACAAAAAGCGCTGCCAAAGATAAAAAAAAAAAAAGCAACCTACCAAAGCGCTTTTGGAAAAGCGCTCTAGTAGGGGAGGGGGCTACCAGAGCGCTTTTTCCAGAAAAAGCGCTCTTATAGGGGGTCTACCAGAGCGCTTTTTCCAGAAAAAGCACTCTGGTAGACCCCCCTATAAGAGCGCTTTTTCTAGAAAAAGCGCTCTTATAGGGGGGTCTACCAGAGCGCTTTTTCTGGAAAAAGCGCTCTTATAGGGGATCTACCAGAGCGCTTTTAGAAGCGCTTTCGTAGCCTACGCCAGCGCTGGCTTATGCCCGCCAAAAAACGAGCGGGGCGGGCATGCCCGCCAAGTAAAATGGGCATCAAAATCATGCCCGCCCCGCCAAGATGGCGGGCTGGCAGGCGGCGGGCGGCGGGCTTACCCGCCTATTTTTATTTATATTTTTTTAATAGGTTAATATGTTTTTTTTACCTTTTAATTAAACATTTCACTTATTTTTTAAAACAATTTTTTATAAAAGTAATTTTTTAACAAATTTACTCTAAAAAATATTACATATATTTATAAATAAATGTATAAAATAAACCATCAATAATTCCAATTACTAGAATTAACTACTAAAAGAGTGAGTTTTGGAGGAGGAGCGGGTTTTGGCGAGCGGCGGGCTTTGGCGGGGCGGGCTTTGGCGAGCGGCGAGCCTAAAATCCCAACCCAACCCGCCAATTTTTGGCGGGTGCGCGGGCGGCCTGGCGGGCCCCGGCCCGTTTTGCCACCCCTAGATATACCTTAGACAATCGGTTTTTTATCGGTATTTGACTTCCAATTTTTGAAACAACATTCAACTCCTTATCAATTTCAATGCTTGTTGCGATTCAATTCTCTTGTCGTGATCTCAACCATTGGAGTTTCTCTTGTCGTGGTCTCAATTATTGGAGTTGTATTTGAGTCTTATATTAAGAGTTTAATAGTAGTGCACTTTCATATTTTTCTTCTTCTTCTTTATCTCTTAGAGGGGGATGATTTTTTATCAAAATCACCCCTCTAAATCGTTCTTGTTCCTCTATTAATTAAATAAGTGATTTTCACATATATTTAGTGTTTTTTTTTTTGATTTCGTCTTTTTAGTGCGTTGTTGTTTGTTTTGATTTCCCGTCTTTGTGCGGTGTTTTTTGTTTTTCTGTCTTTGTGCGGTGTTCATTTATTTCAAGTTGAAAGACGAGTTTCGGTTCAGTGCAGATCCAATATATGACTTTGGTGCCATTAACGCTACATATCCGGAGGCATAAATATTTCCGACATTTCAATATAGTCATTGTTATTTTTGTAGGTATATGCAATTTGTTGTTTTATGCTATTAACATGGGTGGTGTGAGTTTGTTTGTAGATTCATCCTTTTTGTTTTTGGCGATTTTTAATTTGTATTGCAACAATGTACTCTATCAATTGAAATGAATGAATATTTATTTTTACTAAAAAAAAATAGTAGTGCACTTTCATTATAGTAAAGTAGTATTATACAGTTATTTAATCAGAATATTTTAAAATGTTAAATCATAAACATTATCGGTGCATCATCTATGTTTATTTAAATTGACTTCTTGAAACATCAAACTTTGATTTTTCATTCATTCTGCGAAAATTGAATCTAAACCTACACTACAAGTGAGGGTTGATATTAAAGTTAAATTTGAGCATCACATTGCTATGATTTTTGGACTTTGTAAGGTATATGTTTGAGAATTTGTTCTAACCTATTTATTTCAATTTGGCACTTGTTTTTGTATAATTTTATCAAAATGTTTATAGTAAAAGTGTTCTAATTTTTATAAACAAAAAATTATAGTTTTTAAGATTTAGATTAACATATCAGATTTACAAAAATAATTATTTGTAGTTTTTTCTAGTTTTTCGCGAATTTATGAAAATACTAATATAAAAATATAGATTGTACATCTATTTTTTAAAAACCGATGTAAAATCATAATTTGTTTTCAAAAATTTATAATTTTATACCAATTTTTTCAAAAATTCAACAAAAATTCATATTTTTCATAATGGATTTTTCAAATATCCTATATTAAATCGTGGGTTCTTAAAACACGACAATAATTTTAATCGGGTTTTTCAAATATTCAAAAAACTATAAATATACTGAGTTTATAAAAAAATTCGATAATATTAATTATTTTTTATTGGTCTAACAGATATGAACTATCAGATTTTAAAAAATATAAAAAATTAATAAATCAAAAAATCTTAGTGTTAACCTCATTTTCTATAGATCTATTCAATATGAACTACTAAATTTTAAAACTAAATTTTTAAAAATCCAGAAATTAATACGATTTTCTCTGAGTTTCTAAAAGTTCGGGTAAAATTACATATTGGATTTTTTAATTGACCTACTGAATTTGTCAACAATTTTTTAGTGAAAATTATGAAAAGTACATTTTGGTCAATATAAATAATAGGAGGGTGGCATGTCAAATTCAAAGGGCAGCAAGACAAATTCTCTATATGTTTAAACGCTCTCATCTTTTGCCAGCCTTTGACTATGAAATGCATTTATATTTAACATCATATAAAAAGCTCTGTTGACATCAATATTTAGTTCTAAATTTCTTGCTGGCCAACAAACGATTACGCCATAATAAACTAGTTGAAATAGTGAAGGCGACAATGACAAATTGACAATCTAATAAAAGGGAACACAATTTAATCTCAATGAAATAACTCTATCTCAATGATAATAACATAAATTACAAATCTCTCTTTACATGGACAGTTTTGTATTTAAAGACATGTGTCATACACCAAACACGCTTTTATTAAGAGGTATAGTGCTACATGGGACAAAACATGTGAATTAAACTAGCACAAAACATTAATAAATTGATGCTTATAAAACACACAAATGTATTATGAGAGGATCAATCAAGCACATGGTGAAGAAGAAGAAGAAGCAAACACAAAGCTGGCATATGATGAAGGTAGGTCACAGCACATATCCAATCCAATCACCTAAAGCAGCACATGCCATAAAATTGGACCAAATATTTACAATCATACATACAACATCATTATATACTCCACTCAACAAACCATCATCATCCACCTGAACTGCTATATCTCCAACTCATGCTAAACAAATCTGTTCTCCAAAAGTTGTACCCACAAATAATGTATTCGCATTTTAAGCCATTTCTAGCCCAACATGACATGAGTGTCATCATATCTTTTCCAGCCATTTTTCTTCCCAAAATGAATCCAAATTTTATGTCAAACAAACTAAACACAAACAAAGTTGAGAGTAATGTAAAAAACTAAACTCAATGTAATGAACAAACAAATGCATCAATGACTTGGTTGTTCATTTAGTGGACACATTTTACATAACTTCCTATCAAAATGTAACAATGGCATTTTTTTTGGGTGATTTCCATTTTTGTTCTAAGTAATAATTGTATAATAATAAATAAATATTAAATATAAGAAACAAGCCCTCTGAACTTAACACAAATAATCAATTTTCCTAATCTAAAAACCCAAAATCAAAACTTTCTTCAACGACAACATTTAGAGCAAACAATCAAAAAAACAATAAGAAAAACAATGGAAGAAAGTGCAATAGCCACACCAAGAACAAACTTGTTAGGCCCATGATGACTATCCTTCTTATGCTTGCTACCACCATCATCATCACTATCATCATAATCATCATCACTGCTATCATCTGCAGAAGAATCCTTCGAAGGCGGCGGCGACACCGGCTTCCCGTATTTATCACAAGGAGAAACACCAAGTTTCAACTTCGAAGACAAAACTGAATGATTGTAACACAAATTGCTATTCCCACCGAGTTTGAAAACTTCTAACCCCTTTATGAAAGTGAGGTTAAAGGGAACAACACCATGGAGGTTATTGTTAGCTAGATTCAAGTATTTTATACTCTTCATTTCAGATATGAACTTTGGGATTGACCCGTTGAGTTGATTTGAACTCAGATCCAAATGAAGTAAGCCAGGGATAGCAGAGATTGAATCTGGGATGGACCCAGAAAATGAATTTGAAGCTAAAGAGAGGTTTTTGAGAGAAATCAAGTCACCAATGGAAGAGGGTATTTCACCGGCAAGTTTGTTTGAAGAAAGATTCAAACTTTGAAGACTATCAAGCATGGTGATTGAAATGGGTATGTTTCCTTTAAGCTGATTACCTGAAAAATCAACATGGGTGAGATTGGAATGAATGTGACCAGGTAAGAAACCAGTGAGGTTAGCATGAGAAACAGTTAAGGTTTTGAGGTAGTTCATGTGGCCGAGTAAGACGTAAGGGCCAGAAGCTTTGACTTGGACATTTGAGACGGTGAGATCGGTGAGATTCTGAAGCTGAGAGAGCCAGACGCCGGAGACTCTGCGGAGGCTGTTGATGCAGGTGAAGGTTGTGAGAGATGAGATGAGTTGGGGAGGGAAGTGGATAGGTGAGATGGGGCAGTTGATGAGGTTGAGTGAGGTGAGGGTGGAGAGAGATTTGAGGGCGGTGAAAGAGAGGGAGACGTAGGAGGAGCAGTTGGAGAGGGTTAGGGAGATGAGGTGGCGGAAGGGTTTTGAGGAGTCGCAGAGGGTTGCATTGTGGAAGGAGGGTTGGGAACATGGGTCTTTTGAGGTTGGGATGTTGAGGGATTGTAGGGCTGTGATTTGTTTTGGATCAAGAGTGGATTTTGATGGGGTTGAAGGTGTTGAGGGTGGTGAGGATGTGGGAGATGGGGTTGGTGGGAGAGGGAGAGAGGGAGATTGGGTTGTAATGGTGGTGGAGAGGGAGAGGAAGAGAATGAGGAGAAGTGGTTTCATGGTTGAGAAACATGTACATGTGTTTGATGTTTGTGAGATGAAAACAAATGAATCTAGGAGTGTGTTTGAGTTTTTGAGATTGAGGACTGAAATGAGGTTGATTAATGTTGTACTGTGTTGGGTTTGTTGTTACTAATTAAGTATGTATCAGAGGTGACCTGGTCACAGTTGGAGATTAGATTGGGAGAGAACTTGTTTGTTCCATTTGATTTGGAGATATCTACATAGTTTTATATTTCATTTTAGTTTTTGTTAAAGAGTAATAACGGTTGAGTGAAAAAAAAAATAACGGTTGGAAATTGAGGAGAATAAAAAAAGTCTCTTGTTGATTTACAAACGATGGGAAGGAAATAAAATAATTTTAAATATTACTGGAGATTTAGTTGTACATGGTGGGGTTGCACATGCAAATGTAAGGACAGCAGGCATCATATTTATCTATAATCAATTACCAATATTTAAAAAATATCGTCATAGTAGAAAATGATATATATATATATATATATATATATATATATATATATATATATATATATATATATATATATATATATATATTAATTTAATACCAATCAAATCATCACGCTCTCCATTAAATCAAAAAAGGCTAGCATAGATAAAATTTTATATTTTTATATTAAAATATTGTCATTAAAATTTGAATTTCGAATTTCAGAGCTGTATATAAATATTAGTGATTTTTAATATTTTAACTATGTATTAAAAAAGTTTAAAAAATTTAAAATTATTATTTAAAATATCAATAATAATTGTTATAATTCTAAATAATTTGAATACTGTTGTACTATGAGAAAATTTACTTGTTAAAATATTTAAAATATTATGATTTAACTAAATATTTCAATTAGTCCAAACATTCTAGTAATATTTTAATAGATTGTCTTTAGGAAAAGGATTCTTTCCTATGAAAATTTGATTGGAGGAGAAGTAGTGTTCATCCACACCTTTAACAAAATTTATATTTTATATTTTATAATTTTTTGATTTTTGATTTTAAGGTTGAGATTTCACTACATATATACTCTGTGGGAGAAAATCCACTCCCATGTTTTTAAGGTTGTGCTGCACATTTATCAACAAACTAAATAAGAAAGTTGTACACTCGAGATGTATATTTTGAGTGGGATTAACTTAAACACATCGTTTTTTACAAGTCTCGTGTTTGGGAGATTTATGTACATCTAGGACGTCTATCTCAGCATTGTCCGCCGCTATCTGACCGTCCTATGCGTACATCTGAGATGTGCATCCTGAATGTACTAGCATCTCGCCTGACATTACCAGGTCGTCCGCATCCACTCCTCCTATCAAACTGTCTTCATTACATGAGACATCCTCATTAAGTAGAATTTAATTCCCTTTACGATCTCCCAGGAAACAAGGAAACTACGGAAGTTAAGATTTATGAATAAAGAGATAATGCCAGGACTAGAGATAACACTAAAAGAATAGTAGTAGCCTAGATATGTTAGAGGACAAGCATAAAACTCATAATACAATGTGGCTTCTCCCACCAGTTTCGGGGAAGTCTTCACATTGTTCTTCAAGAACAGTTGGCGCCCACCGTGGGGCCTGGTAAAACTCTCTCAGGCCGCACAAATTGCTAATAGACGGACAAGAAGCAGGGAAACAGTTATGGTCAGAGATTCCAAGCCATGAACAATTACAAAACACTGTAATCGAACTTCAGCAACAACATCCTCAACCTTCCCCCGAGGATAAGGACCTTGATGATCCTATCGATACTCAGCCGTTATCCAAAGAAATCTGGAACGATGAGGTTCTCGAGAACTTCAAACCTTCTCAACTCTTGTCGTTCAATGGTAAACAAGACCCGCATGAGCATATTCTGACCGCCAATATTCAAATGGCAATCATCAGGGCAAGTGAGTCACTTAAATGCAAGGTGATGGTTGTGACTTTGAAAGAGGATGCCTTACGTTGGTAAATGGGATTACCCAAGCATTCGGTAATCAGTTATTGGGATCTAGCCAAGATGTTGATACACCAGTTCTCCGACAGCAAACATCGAAAGGTTTCGACCACCGGTCTCTTCAATGTATGGCAGGGTCAAGATGAAACATTGAGAGAATGTGTGGCGCGCTTTAACAAAAAAACTATAAAGGTGGCCAATCCCAACCAAGATTTGTTCGTGGGAGCTTTCCAGAATGGGATAAGGGTCGGACAGTTTAACAAATCATTAGCCTAGAAGCCCGCCACCTCTATGGAGGATATCACTAGTTGACGCAGTGCTACATCATAGGCGAAGAGAGCAACGCAGAGAAAAGGACCATATACGGAAAGGAGAAAGGTCTGACCGCCTGATTTGAAGTATCGGGACATGGTAAGCGTAAGGAGCAGTTATACGGGAGAAATAAACTGCCTCGGTTCAGAAGGTTTGATAGGCGGCCACTAGAGAATTTAACCCCGCTAAACACCAGTAGATAGAATCTTAATGGAAACATACATAGCACGAGTAATTCCAGAAGTCGAACCTCCCAGGGGAGATATTATGAGATCAAGTTTTAACAGTTACTACAAGTATCACAAGGTACAATGATACCACACCGAGGATTGTTTCCCTTTGAAATATGAAATTGAAAAATTCATACAAATAGGGTGCCTCCAGAAATATGACAGGGAGGAGGGCGGCCCTCTAGAGACCGCGCCAACGAGAGAGCATCCCCTACAAAACCCAAGAATGAAGATAGAGGGCGGAGTGCTCCCCGCCACACATTAAACACTATAGCTGGAGGTTTTTCAAGAAGGGGCGAGTTAAACCGATCACGGAAAAGCTACGTAAGCAAGTGATGCATGTTTTGCAGACACTCCATTCGGAGCATCCCTCGTCCGAAATCCTGATCAAAAATTTCCTGGCAAGATTTAGAAGGCATCGCCCCTCATGAAAATGACCCTATGGTGATCGATGTCCAAATAGGAAAATGGGACGTAAAACGCGTCCTCATTGACCCGGGCAGTTCGGAGGATGTTATGTACTGGGAAGATTTCTAGGGTTTAAGGCTCGACATGGACTTACTACGACCATTTAAGGGGTTGGTGGTAGGTTTCTCAAGAGAACAAGTACAGGTCCCAGGTTACATCATCCTCGGCACCGTATTTGGTAAAGGAAGGAATGCGAAGGAGACAAAAGTCATGTACATGGTCGTTAATGCCCATTTCCCTTACAATATCATCATCAAATAGTCAGCTTTCAATGCTCTCGAAGTGGCACTGTCCACCCTGTATTGACAATAAAGTTCCCGTTGGAAGACATGAATGTAGGGGTAATCAAAGGCAATCAAGAACAAGCCGGACAGTGTTATCACGATAGTTTAATGTTGCGCAAATGCTAGAAGGATACGCCAATTCATAAACCACGTGATGTCCATTTCTTGGACATTGACCCGCGGAACGAAGCCCTGAAAAACATCTTGACACCAGTCAAAGATTTAAAGAAGATACAGATCGACATAGAGCCCCATCAAACAAGACAAATAGGGACCACACTCCAAGAAGAAGAAGAATAAAATATCTGAGACTTATTAAAGAAAAACATTGACCTCTTTGCATGGTTCCTGGCAGACATGTCAGGCATCGATCCCGGCGTAGTGTGTCAATAATTGGCTATACGCCCCGAAGCGAAGGCTATAATCCAATGAAAGAGGAAAGAAGGGGAATAGAAAAGAAAGGTTGTTGAGGAAGAAGTAGGAAAACTTGTGGAGGCTCGTTTCATACAGGAGATAAAGTACTCCGCCTAGTTGGTTAATGTAGTAATGGTCAAGAAAAGCTCAGGAAAATGGAGAACTAAGAGCTGAGTCAAATCAATCAAACACACCCATAGATGAACTTAGACTTGAAATGGATGTAAGATATGTAAATAATTTGGTTTACATGATAAAGTCAAAGGCCATTTTTTAATCAACAGAAGTTCAAGAGCATGACTCGACTCCTTCAAATGAGGTAATAAATTCTTATGAATTATAAGATAAAATGTTGAACCAAACAATAAAGGATGACCTAAACGTTCCAATTTCTATTAGAAAGGGAATCAAAAAATGCACCAAACAACCCTTATATCCCTTTTCAAACTATCTTTCTTTTCATGCACCATCCTAAAGAGATCCATTTACAAGCAGCTCATTAAAACCTACAGTATTTACTCAAAGAGACGTGGATAACAGTACGTAAACCTGTGAGCGTTTTTATGGATCCAAATCTTAAATTGGGTAATACATAATAAAATGTTGCATTAGATAAAGAAATGTATCAACGTCTAGTTGGGAGATTAATTTACTTGTCTCATACTAGACTCGATATTGCATATGTTCTAAGTATGATTAGTCAGTTCATGCACCGTCCTAAAGAGATCCATTTACAAGCAGTTTATTAAAACCTACAGTATCTTAAGGGAACTCCAAGAAGAAGACAAATTTTCAAAAGAAATGGAAATACAACCCTTGAAGCCTACATTGATGCAGACTATGAAGGTTCAATTGATGATAGAAGATCCACTACAGGTTATTGCACCTTTCTTGGAGGAACTCTTGTGACTTGGAGGAGTAAGAAGAAAAATGTAGTAACACGTTGTAGTGCTAGAGCTGAATTTCGAGTCATGACACAAGGCATTTGTGAATTACTTTGGCTTAAAAATATTTTAGAAGATTTGAAAATCAAATGGGAAGGACCCGTGAAGCTCTACTGTGATAATAAGTTAGCTATCCGTATAGCACATAATCCAGTTCAACATTATTGAACTAAGCATATTGAGGTTGATGTACACTTTATTAAGGAGAAGCTTGATAGTGGGCAAATTTGCATCCCATATGTGTCCTCACAAGGGAAATTTGTGTTATACGATAGACTACGATCTAGAGGGGGTGAATAGATCCCACTAAATATTTTAAGCGTTTTTAACTTGTTTTCAAAGCGAGCAAACTGAAGTGTTTCAGGATTGAATTTTGTCTTACTCTGAACTGCTATTGGTAGAATTGAATATTGTCATACCCCAAAATTTGCCCATACTATTTCTCTTGTTCAAATTTAAATCAAGGTACAAAGCTCAAAGACACCCTCTCCTAAACAAGGCTCAAAGATTTAAGGTTTTGTTTTTCTGAAGGAAAATCAATGAACCAAATGCTCCAAAGCATCCCATATGGTCTATGATACCCCACATTATCTCCATGACAAATTTCAGGTCTCAATTCAAAACAGTCGACTAGTTTGACCTAAAAGTCAACTGTGGTCAAAGTACAGGCAAAACTCCTGATTTTTTATCAACATCCTCATATTGAAGTATCATTCACCATTTGATCAAGAATTGATCATGGTTCATCAAGGAAAGATCAGAAATCAACAATTCCAAAAGTTTCTAAATTAGGGTTTTCATAGGAGAAAGTCAACTGAACTTTGACCAGCCATAACTCCTACATGGAACATCAGAAACTTTCCATCCAAAGCTCATTTTGAAGGAAATTTGATTCTCTACAATTTTTTGTCTCACAAGTCAAGGCTAAAAATGCTTCATTTGGGAGATATGGACCAAAACATTATAGGTCCTTTTGAAAAGTCAACCAAAAGTCATTTTGTTCAAAAGAACACACAAGGAGCATGGAAATTATTTTTATATGAGACAAAAAACATTGGTTAGAGGACTCTTTAAGGTTTCTAAAAAGTCCTAGAACTCCTCCATACCTCAAAAATTGAGGGAGATATGCCTTGTCAAAGTTGGACAAATTTGAGAGGGAAAATGTGAAATAATAGGCCTCAAATTGATTTCTTTTGCAAAGGAGCCCAAGTATTTATGGCCCAAACTTGCTTCCCAAGTCATCTAGAAGTTCCAAGACCAATGCCACGAAATTGTGATAATTATTTGATTTTTTATTGAATTTTTATTCATTAAAATATGATTTAAATCAAGTAAATCAAAGAAATCTGAAAGGATTTGATTTAGTTATATTTTTCAATCAATTCAATCACCAATTAAACACAATATTTGATTCAATTTCGTGCATGGAGTAATTGGAAGAGATTTAGGCAATTTGGAACAAAAATAGAAGCATTCATAAACCATATTTTTCAAAATTGCAAATCAAAGTTTGGATTGGATTTTCTTCAAAATAATTAATCTAAATCCTTCTCCTATAAGTATACAAAAAATTCAGATGCAAGGGAGAAGATATATGCCTCCAAGAAACCTAAACCCGAGCTTCAAAAAGGGCAAGAAATTCCAAAATCGAATTTCTAATTGCAGGCCGATTCAAGAAGAATTAAGCATCCAAACACCTTCTGTGGTCTTCCTTGAAGCTGTCTCAATCCTTTCCAAGTCTTGAATCATCAAGAACACGTGCCCAGAATTCAAGGTTTGCATCGTTTTTTAAACTTCTTCGATTCCATTGATTCACGCCATATAAACATTTTTTGTTTGCATATTCATGATTATCTGGTTGTGTTTATGGTTTCTGGATGTTTAATTACCTTTCTGTGCATGTTTAAGCTTAAAGCCATTATTAGGGTTTCGAGGTTTTGATTTGGGGCTTTACGATATAGCCAGTATTAGGCCAAATTAGGACCACAATCAGATTCAGGGACACTGGACGATCGCAATCATATAGTCGCGAAATATTTTTGTGTGGTTTTTGGTTGTTTTTAACTTCGCAGGTGTAAAAGACGTGGACTTTTTATAGCGTCTCAATAAAAAGCGTTGTAAAAACGTTTCTGCAACTTTCCAAGGAAGAAGATGATGTGTTGTCATCATCTCATTGGCTGGTTTGAAATGGAAAAGGCGCGCGTGGACGGGAGGCTATGGGATCCGGTGCTTCATGATTCACGTGGATATGGTAGGCCCTCGCTCTTGCTGCCATCAGATTAACAACCAAATGAATCCAACAGCTCTCAGGATGCGAGACCATCATAGACCCTCAGGAATACCGTACAGAATCAAAAGTTAAGATTTTTGCAAATTTTTTTATTTTTAATTACACAATTTGTTTATTATATATATATATATATATATATATATATATATATATATATATATATATATATATATATATATATATATATATATATATATATATATATATATATATATATATATATATATATATATATATTTGTTTTTTTTCTTTTTACCTATATTATCCTTTTATAAAATTAGTTTTTATTTAAACTTATTTTTTTACAAATAACAAAATTATATTTATTTTATTTATATTATTTATTTTAGTTATTAAATTTAGTTTTATTTATTTAAAATTCTTTATAAAATCATATTTAATTTGCTTTAATTATGGGAATGTTTTTTTTGTCTGATTAAAAAATTTCTTTTCATCGATTTAATTAATTAGGTTGAAAAACCAATAATTAATTTAATCGATCATTTATTTTAGAAAATTTCTTTAGCCACCTCCCTATGGGGGTCACCCCCAGCGAAAATCCCAAAATACCCCTGCTTCGGAAATGAACTTCCGAAGCGCTTTTTTTTAAAAAAAAAATCCACAATTCGGAAGTGCATTTCCGAAGTCAAAAAAATTCAAAATCCGTGCATATTTTCGGAAGTTCATTTCCGAAACTGTTGCTGCATATACAAATTTCCCTCCTTCACTATTTCATCATTTTTCTCCAAAACTTCTCAAACCCCTCTCTAAAACCCAATCAATCTCCATCCATTTTTCGCCCTAAAATCAAGTTTCAAACCGTTGATCACGTTAAAGGGAGCATAGAAAGCATCAATTTCAGGTAAACATCACTCATTTCATCCCCTATTTCACTACATTGATTGATAAATTTTCTGCTGAAAACTGATATGGTTCGGAAGTTCATTTCCGAAATATATTACCTAATAAATTTCGGAAATGAACTTCTGAAATATGCCCTGGCAGTTAAAAAAAATAGTTTTGGCCAATTTTGCTAATTTATTCATTTGTTAGGTATGGTGCATCCGGACAACATTGTGCAAGACGATGGAGGCATAGTTCCGGAAATTGTCAACGTTAATAACGATCCAGTTATTGACGTTACTCCTATGATCGATGCGGTCGATGTTCGGCAACATTTTACAAATGATCGGAGCTTCGGTAGTCGCGAACAATTGATTGATTGGGTTCGGAAGGAAGCTCACAAACATGGATTTGGAATTGTTATTTTAAGGTCGGACAACGGAAATAGTAGGCAGAAAGCTTTCGTTGTTTTGAATTGCGAACGGGGTGGTAGTTATGTACAATCAAACCGGGTGCTAAAACACGAGGACACGGGATCGAGGAAGTGCGGGTGTCCGTTTAAGTTGCGTGCTACTCGGAGGGTTGATGATTTGTGGCGGTTAACCGTAATTTGTGGAATTCATAATCATGCCTTGGATGTCAAGTTACACGGGCATCCAATGGCGTGTCGTTTG
Organism: Vicia villosa; assembly: GCF_029867415.1. Taxonomy (NCBI): domain Eukaryota; kingdom Viridiplantae; phylum Streptophyta; class Magnoliopsida; order Fabales; family Fabaceae; genus Vicia; species Vicia villosa. Next base: position 213,745,297 of record NC_081180.1, on the reverse strand, counting down.
TCCCGCGAAGAGAGGAATGTGATATCGGACCTAACGATAGTCAAAGTGGCGCCTCGCAACATACTTGCCGATTTGAAGCGTAAGAATCCGGATAGCGTTTCAAATATCAAGCAAGTTTACAATGAACGGCACAATCTCAAAGTATTGAATATGGACCCTCGGTCGGAAATGCAACAACTTTTGAAACTAGACGATAACAAATATGTTTCAAGCTTCCGAACCTCCGAGGATAAAGTTATGGTGCGTGATATTTTTTGGACTCATCCCGAAAGTATCAAATTATTCAACACATTTCCAACCGTTCTAGTCATGGATTCGACGTACAAGACAAACAAATATAGGCTTCCTCTTCTAGAGATCGTCGGTGTGACCTCGACGGACAAGACTTATTCGGTGGGGTTTGCTTTTTTGGAGTGTGAAAAAGAAGACAACTTTACGTGGGCCTTGGGAATTTGCAAGTCTTTGTTAGTTGATCAAGAGGTTATGCCAAACGTCATTGTCACCGATCGGGACAATGCTTTGATGAATGCAGTCGATACCGTATTCCCGACATCGACCGCTTTACTTTGCCGGTATCACATAACTTGCAACGTGAGAAGCAAGTTGAAACCCGCGGTTGGGACAAAAGATAGGCCGGATGAAAATGGTAAAGTTGTCAAAGCCGGTGTTGTGGTTGATAGGATAATGGCGGCATAGAGGGGAAATTTGGATGCATACTCCGAAGAGGATTATACCGAGAAATTGGTACACTTTAGGTCTTTGTGTGGTTCCATTAAGACTTTTTGTCATTACGTCGAATCCACCATTCTTGACAAAGTTAGAGAAAAAGTCGTGTGCGCTTGGACAAATCGGGTTAGACATCTTGGTTGCACCACGACTAACCGAGTTGAATCCGCACATGCGGTCTTCAAGAGGTGGTTGGGTGATAGCAAGGGAGATTTGTGTCGCGGATGGGACACCGTGAACCAAATGCTTGAAAATCAACACAATGAAATTCAAACATCGTTCGGTCGGAGTAAGACGGTTATGGAACACCGGTATAAAGGCCAAATTCTATTCTCCCAATTGATTTACAACATATCTCGAATGAGTTTGAATTTTTTGTTTCATGAAGCTAAGCGGTCGGAGACCACGGGGACGGATAGTTCATTATGTGGGTGCACCATTAGAACTACATACGGCCTTCCGTGTGCTTGTATACTTGCAAAAAAGAAAAATTTGAATTCACCCATACGCATGGATGAGGTAGCCGACCATTGGAAGAAACTTCGTTTTGATGATTTTGACCCGCCGAAAGAAAATGACTCCAAAATCACCATCTCCGACGAGTTGGAAGTGATAATGGAGAAGTTTGCTAAATTGGACGACACAACAAAAATGCACATAAAAGAACAATTGCGAAAGATCGCATTTCCGGAGACCACCGATTTGAAACCGCCATCTCAACCGGTTAAAACGAAAGGTGCACCGAAAAAGTCCAAAATTACACAAGATGACACGTCAACAAAACGATATCCTTCCTACTTTGAACATGTTGATGCATGGTTCCCGGAAATTCATGAGACACCGAAGTCTAAGTGTAGTGGTAACAAAGGAGCCCGTATTTCGAAGCCACCTCGTACACCGCCGATCAAAAAATCACCAATTGTCTACATTGATGAGATGCCACTTTTTATGCACAAATATATCGATAACATCGTTGATGTTGGAGGCGACGGCAATTGTGGATATCGGGCCGTTGCGGGTTTGCTCGGTAAAGGGGAAAATAATTACACTTTAGTCCGACGGGAACTCATTGCGGAGTTGACTTCGTATCAGGACATCTACGGCCGACTATATGAAAATCAAGAAAAGTTTGCAAAAATTCATGATGCACTTGTTCCATCACTTACCAGTATCGCTCCGGTTTTGAAGTGGATGTCATTCCCCGATATGGGTCATCTAATAGCAAGTGCGTATGATATGGTGTGTATCGATTTGACAAGGTTTGGACTAAGTGAGACTTTCTTTCCACTTCATAATCGACCGCCGTTGGACGCGTCGGGCCGCATCATATGCATCGGGTATCTACGATCGCGGCACTTCGTTCAAGTGTTTTTGAAACCGGGTTGTCCTATACCGGCTACTTCTTGTCAATGGACGGCACATCGTTCAAATGAGGCGGAGACTTGGCCGGATCCGTTCGTTTCGAGGATGGCGGAGTTTGAAGAAATGATGAGCAAAGAGCGCGAGCAAAATAGAGAGCGGTCGAAGAACGTGCCTATTTTGGACTTAGGATCCACCGATTGGTTCGGTGAATTTTAGTTCGTTCCGGATCGTTTTTGTTTGTAACGATCATTTTTTGTATGTATTGTTGTTTATCATGTAAAATCGGACCAATTCAATACATATATAATATAAGTATGTTTTATGTCATCTTTGTGTAATTTATGCCTATTTTGAATGCTTTTGGTATTGGTAACACAAAACAGAATGCAATGCACAAAATTTGAAATTTGCCTCTGTTTCTGCATAATTCGGAAATGAACTTCCGAAATATACATGTCTGGAGCCTATTTTCGGAAGTTCATTTTCGAAATGTCCCCTGATGCAGGATAAGATTTGTTGGGCCATCAATGCTCCAATAAGTCTATAAATACCACACACTCTTCTTCATCATCTTCACACCACAAAACACAAATGACACAAACCTACCCCCACCTAGCATTCGTCTACTTTGAAACCGGCTACCCGATGCCGTTCCAATTTCGCTTCTCGCACGACACGCCGTTTGCGGAGTTGATACCGTCGCTCAACACGCTTTTGTGCTATCCCGAGAATCGAAAGGTTGTCAAGCTCGAGTACCGTTCGCCATCGCTTAACGACGAGGGAGGCATTAAGTTCACACCTTTTGAGATCAAGAACGACGAAGATTTAGCGGTTTTGTGGACAACGTTCGACCGATTTTCTTCGAAAGGCCCGATCGAGTTGGACGCGAAACTTCAAAGATCGGCAGACGACGTAATCAAAATGTTGACTCATCCCCACCTACCCGTGTTCAACAATATGTAACTTTAATTTTCAGTAATATTATCGTTGTAATCTTCACCCGATTAAATAAAGTGAATCGTTGTCGTTTTCCATTTTTCTTCTGTCCAGACATAAATTCGGAAGTTCATTTCCGATTTTCTCCAAGGGGGGTGCGTTCGGAGATGAACTTCCGAAACACCACATTTTCTAAAAATGTAACTTTATTTCGGAGATGCATCTCCGAAATCAATATTTTATATTAAAAAAAAACACGTTTTCGGAGATACATTTCCGAAAACACCTTTTTTCCAAAAAAAAGTACCTTTTCGGAAATGAACTTCTGAAACAAGGGGTAGTGTTGTAAATTCACCAGGGGTGGGCAGGAAGGTTAGGAGGTGGGTGAAGAAATTTTCTTATTTTATTTAATTTACGCCCGAATCAGGGTTCGCGAGAATTTGTCATACACAGAAAAAATATGTCTTTGTGTATTCTTTTCAGGGCAATCTTCAGATACCTCCCGACTATGCGCCACGCCTTTTACGAAGCTAAGTCCCGACTTTTATTTTCCTTTAAATAATTATTTGCCTTATAAAATTATTATTAGGGTTAAACCCTCGAAAGTCAATGAACTCTTTTGCACTCATTTCTTTTGCTGTCTATTTTTGCCAATTTTTCAGGGTTAACCCCGAGGCTACCTTCGACTACGAACCATATTAGATCAAATCAAAAAGCTAAGTCCTTTTCATATTTATTTTTTAATTTCCTTTTGCTTTTTTTATTAAATTAGGGTTAACGTTATTTGTCAACGAGTTGATAATACACTCACCCCTTTATTTTTATTTTCTCTTTTCCCAATTTTTCAGGGTTAGCCAACCGCCAAAGCTCAATAGTCGGTAACCCTAAAACTTAACCTCGTTTATTTCTCTGCCTTTAATTATTACTTGAGTCAGATCCGCTGGTTTCTTTTTCCCTTCCCCATATTATTGCGTGGTTAGTAATTCTAGGGAGTGATAACTTTGAATTGAATTAGAATCATTAATCTTACAAGATAATATAATCGAAGCTGATCACATGATTGTTTCACCCACACACCTTTTATGGTACCCCTCTTGTTGCCTGTTGTCTGTTGCCTGTTGCCTTGTGTTTTTTTTGCAGAATAGCCTTGTCCCTCGAATACGAGGATACCTCAGCCATGTTGCCTCGACTAATGCAAATATCATAAGTCCCTAATGATGCTGCCTTCGATACACTAAATATGATCTCGTCCCTCGGAAGTTGCCTACGAAGGGCTGAGGTATCCTTTGGTTGCCTAAACGAAAAAGGCTATTCTGATCTTTCTCTTAGACTACCTGCCCCTCTATGGCTAGGGACAGTCTTTGGCGAATGATAACTCGATGACCCGTTAACATCCAAACGAAAGGCTTCCCGCCCTCTTATGGCATGGATAGACCCTTTCACCCTGAAAGGCTAAAGAACATTTTTCATCTAACCAGGTAATTTGCCCTTAATTGCATGCTCTGGTTTAAAATCTTTTTATACCCTTTTCTCAAAAACTTTCAAAAAGCTACGCTTATTTACAAGCTAAAGTCTTATTTCTTTTCTACCCTTTTTCTTTCAAAAGAGCAAAGCAATTAAGAGCCCATGGAAAACCATGGATGCAAAGGGTGCCTTACACCTTCCCTTTGCATAATTACCCCCCGAACTCAGTTTTTTATTTAAAAGTTTTTTCCTATTCTTTTAGTCTTTATGATATTTGGATAAAATAAAAGTCGGTGGCGACTCTTGCTTAACCGCGACATTTCGATAAAGTCAGTTCACTGTATTACAGATATGCGTCTAAATCGTTAATAAATGTGAGAGATACTAAAGATGAGAAAGAGATTGAATCAACAGGTTTTGAACTTAGTCGTTTGAACAATTGAACACTTAAGTAACCTACTTCCAATGATAATGAAAATGACAAAATTGACTTTGTCAATTTTTCGAACACTTGTTGTGTAGGTATTATTATGCACAAAAAATTTCACAAATAGTTGGTATGCAATTGATTGCAAGCCAATGTTATCTAAGTGTTGTAGATTGTGAACTACAATTGCAATTCTCTACACAAAAATAGTTTTGTATTACAATTTAAACACTTGGAATTATTAGCAATTTAGCAATTGTGTACCAATGTCGATAGCAAATAAAGACAAATAAGGAGAGGGGAAAAAAAAGATTTGTTTAGGCAGTTCACCGACTGTCCTCGCTACGGTTACGTCTACCCTCAATTCCAAATGGGAATTGAGATAATTTTTATTTCTTTACAAATTGTTTTACAAGAGAAGTTAAAGCAATAAACAAGCAAACTCAGTTTTGATGTTGATTCTTTATCTTCTCTCCCCTTGATCTTAAGCAAGATCAAGTCGCCCAACAATGCCGAATCAATCCTCCAATTAACGTTACTCCCTTGACTGGATTCTTGTCCTTCAAGGCTTTCGCTCGGCTGAATTGCCATCGTTAATTATTGTCACCCAAGAACTTTGATTGACCCTCTGTCTACTGTTACTCCCTTGACCGAATCCACTGTTCTTCAAGGATTTCTCTCTCCTGAATCGAATCCAAAGCTTCTAGTCAAAAACACTTTGATCTTAAAAGACAAAACCCCAAAGATTTTATTCAATGAAACCCCCAAAATTCTTCACCCAATTAGAATATACAAATCCTTAACTTTGGACGTTATCACTCTCAATCTATGACCACTAAAGCAACAATGATTATGTGTAATTGATGAATCAGCAAGAAGAATGAAGATGAGAAGAATATTTGTCTCTTTTAAGTTTCAAACTTGTGTTTACCTAGATGCATGAATGTATTTATGTGTGTGTGAGAAAGAGGGCAAATTTTGGAAAATTCGTTCACAAAAATGTCCAGAAATGTGTGATGTGTCGACCTCCAACACTATGTGCGTCAACCTCTACAAGGCAGTGAGGTCTAGAGGTGATCATGCACAGCATGCGCCAACCTGTGGATACTTATGCGTCGACTTACACAAGGCAGTGAGGCCTGGAGGTTACTTGCATAATATGCGTTGACCTCTGGGACCCTATGCGTCGACCTACAAAGGACTATGCATCGACCTACAGCTTGTGTGCGCCGACCTATGCCTGACAGAAGTGTTTTTCATGGAGTTTTCCTTTTCTTGCTCAGAGGAGGTCGACTTTCAAGAGCTATGCATCGACCTATGGTATGCATTTTCACCTAAAACCGTGTTTTTGACTTGTGAAATTGATCCACATGCATATGAACAAGTTTAGAATGATTATGGAAGTGTTTTCTTGCAAGAGTGCACCTTAGGCTAAGAGGATACCGTACAATACATTCTACTTCCAAAGACCTAGTTTTGACATCACTCGAAATAAACTTCTTAAGGTATGCATGCACTCACAATTTGTAGATATTTTCATTAAAGGATTAAGTAATTCAAATTTTGAACGAATTGTATCCAAGATAAAAATGGAGAATATTTATTCACCAGCTCGTGGGAGGTGTTAGAAATCAGAAAATTCATTGTATGTTTCTCATTAAAAGGAGCAATTAAGTTTTTAAGTTCATGTCTATTTAGATTCATGTATTAAGAGAGTTGAACTGTTATTTATTTCTCCTTATAAATATAATTATAATATATAATATATCTAAATACTATATTTGTTTAGTGCTTTACTCAAGCACGAAAATTTCTTATTTCTATTTTTCCTAAAATGTCATTGTTTTTTTAAAACTGGATTGGAGTTACAAAACTATGTATTAGAATTTCTGAATTTATTTGGCTTTATATGAAAAGGGAAGGGAAATATTTAAGTAAATTACTATAACTATAAATTCTTGTAAAAAAGGCAGGTAACATAAGTTATATGAAATATTTATGTTCTCACTATTATTTCAATTTTTAGATCAAAAGAAATTGAAGAAAAAAACCACTATTTTTACATTGATATCTATAACCAGTAAATCATTGGTCTCTTTACACAGAAAAATTGTCCAAACCAAGGAAAAACAAGTACACAACCATACAATTCAAAATGCTTGCACATTTCAACAAAGAACTAGTGCTAATGACTTGCACACCTTGCAGATTGAATCATCATCATCATCATCAAATGTATTCCATATCTTTAACATATGATCAAAACTTGTTCAGCAAGCAACATTGTTGGTAATGTGAGACTTAACAATCAATAGAAATGCAAGTCTGAGAGATAGCTGCACTATCAACTTTGCTCACAAATGGATTGATCTGAACCCAAACAAGTGAAAAGACAGAAGCCAACAACACTGACCAAAGAATAACAACGGTTGGAGTACGGTTTTGGCGACCCATAAGACCTTTAAGGAATGGATAGAGATGAAAGATCACCCAAAATGCAAAGAAAACTTTTCCAATGAGTGGCCCCCAAGATTCATAACCACCATTCAGTGCATCGGAAAATCCAGCAACAACGCCAACGAGGTTGATAATGATAAGGCTTGTTGGCGGAATCAAGAGTGTTGTCCATTTGATCATGTATAGTTCACCAAACTCTGCATCATCTGCAGCTTTGGCTGTGACTGTGAAGTTTGTATCAACACCTGCTAACATCTTTAGGAAACCTTGGAATACTGCGAAAAGATGAGCGGAAACACCTCCGATCACCCAAAATTGCTCGTTACGCCATAAATCTTCTATGGTAACGCCGCTCCACCTTAGCTCGAGTACACTGGTCAATATAATGGAGATGAAGAGTCCAAGAAAGAGTGCACTTGCAAGGTTTGATAGCTGCATCATATTAGCAACAACAATTTGATGTAAGGACTTAGTGCCATTAATAATCTTGTATGTTAGATCAAAATAAAGACGAGGAAATTACCGTTGGGATGATGAATTTTCCGGTGAGTAGGCAAATTGCAGGCAAAGTACAATAAGCAACGAGAGGAAGGGAAGTGAAAGGATAAACAATGGTGTTGATATAAGCTAGTCTTTGTAGAACTTTGAGACGGCCTCCAGCGAAACCGTACCAGAGAGGACAATGTCTACTAAGGAAAATTTCAACTGATCCAAGAGCCCAACGAAGAACTTGATGCAAACGATCGGAAAGATTGATTGGCGCTGACCCTTTGAATGCTGGCCTTAAGGGCATGCAGTAAACTGACCTCCAACCACGACATTGCATCTTGAAACCCGTTAAGATATCCTCAGTAACCGAACCATATATCCAACCAATCTGAATACAAAAGAGAGTTTTAGATTGCTTAAGCTACAAGAAATCTTTCAAGACACTTAAAAAGGAACGGAAAAAGTGTATACAAAAACATGAATGTCTAACCTCTTTTCCCCATGCTGTCTTTTCTTCGTATCCGCAGCCAATTACATGAATAGCCTCCTTGATCAACATTGAGGGATCAGCAGATTCAGACACACCACCATTCTCCATTAGTGTTGATTCAATGAAAACAGTGGACAAACCGAATGTTTTCTCAAAGCTAAGTTGTGAAATAAGCATTGATCTCTCGTACTCGTCATAATCTGCAAGAGAAAGAAAAGAAATCAAAATGCATTCTGTATTGAGGAGTCTGGTTTTATATTTAAGTAAAACTGTTCGACAACAAAAAAATATCATTGTGCTTACTCTCAATCTCCCTAAGATTAAAAATGGCAGCATCCAACTCTTCCCTCTTTGCGTCTTTATAAAGCTCTGAGGCATCTTTAGTAGGCTTCTTTGAAGAGCAGCAACAACATGATGATGAAGATTTTGGTAAATTTGGCATAGAAGGTGGACTGTATCCATAAAGCGCTTGTCGGTTGAAAACGGTTCCAGTCCCCACATATACAGGTCCTTGAATTCCATCAAGTCCTTTCATGTTAACCTGGAAAAGGTCAAGGTTAGATATTGCATAAATAATTGTGTCCATGATTTTCACCTCTTAATTGTAAAACTCTTCATTTTCATTTAAACTTACATCAAAGAAAACTGTGTTGCGATTGGCATATCGATCACTGCGATCAATACCATCAAATCTCTGGGGGAACTGAACATAACAAAGATCTCTACCGACTACTGGATCCATCAGAAAACACATCGCTTCTCGAACAGCCTTGCTATTGTTGACATAATGATCACAATCAAGATTGAGAATGTAGGGGGCATTTGTAAGAACAGCAGACACCCTCACCTATATTAACCGAAATAAGCGTTAAGAACAACAAAATCTAAACGAGCTTGTATAAATTGTTAATCTTAAGTATCTATTGATCTTACCAGTGCATTTTCAGCACCAGCTTTTTTGTGATGGGTGTAACCTGGCCTTTTCTCTCTGGAAACATAAACCAACCTTGGAAGTTCATTTCCTTCTATGTCGTGGGCACCACTGTGTCCGAGGAAAACCTGACAACGATAAACAGAATGTGAGTATGTCACTCATCATTAAGATTTGATTACACGCAAAATTGAACGGATATACCTGAATCATGCCAGGATGATCGCGCGAATTATTTCCTGGCCAAGAGGTTCCGTCTTGCATAGTCCATCCTTCATCAGGTGTTTTCTGAGCCTTTGCAACCAAAGCATTGATTCTGACTTTGTACTCTTCATAGTCTCTCTGACCGAAATGAAAGACAGCCGTTAAGAGAGTGTCACAATATTTATACAATTGTATTTATGATCATGTACTGCGGAAAAGACTATTTAAGTTCAGTTGCTTACTTTCATTGCTCTACGCTCCTTCACGAAAGAAGGTTGAACCTTGTCCTTCAAGTAATCAATCTTCTGAGAGAAGTAAAACTCGGGTGCACGTGGTTCGATTGAAAACTTTTTACAAAATGGAACCCACTTTCGTGCAAAGTCAGCTGTCTCCACAAGGGACTCAAACGAAAGCATTGCCGCACCATCATCTGATACATAACATGATACTTTATCCACCGGATAGTCCACAGCAAGGATAGAAAGAACTGTGTTAGCTGTGATCAGCGGAGGTTCTTTCAACGGATCGACCGTACTAACAAAGAAATCCACCGCAGCAAGCTGAGAAGGTTCACCCTCTCTTTCAAACCTCGCGGAGAGCCTATCAGTATAAGCAACCCTATTGATAGGAGACCATTTAGGGAACTGATCCAACACCCAGGAAAACGCGAACCAGATCTCACAGATGATAGATGTCAACCACAGACCAAAAGCACTATCAACTGGATGTGTAACTCTATAATGGAAAAACAGACCCAAGATAATAAGCCGCATGATAACGACAGTTCTGTATGGTCCGAGTTTTGATTTCGAGACTGGAATAATGACCGAAAGTGGCTCAGCCGCAGCAACCTCAGACGAGGGCCTGCAAAACATACCATACATCCATTTACATCAGAAAACGCATTTTATATAATTTTCTTCGGAAAAATTGTGTCATATCTCATTGAACTTACTGCATTTCTTCCATCTGCTGTTCTTGTGGAACAGGAGCCTCATTTTCAGCCTTAGGTGCTGCCTTTTTCTTCTTGTTCTTTTTATCCTTTTCCTTCCAACTTTCCACTCGATTTTTCCAAATAGGATTTCCAGATTCATCATTCAATTCTACAAAAACAAACCAAATTATAACTATCAGAGTCCATTTCTAAAGATATTGTTACAAGAAAAATGTAAGCTATAAAGTCTTTCTTCTTTACCACTGTCCACTGTTGACACAGTACTGATATGCCTCGCATGGAGTCCAACATCCTACATAATACAGGCAGAGGTTGTAAATGCGAAATCGCAACGATAGAGAATCCTAACTCAAAAACTAAAGCTAATTGTAATTTGTAACGTTAACGTAAATTTGCTACCTGAGAAGTACTGATTTGTGCAGGCATTGTTGATTGATTTCCAGGAACTTTGGCAGCATCCTTACCTCTTGCTTTATCTACAAAACATGCAAAACAAAACAAACTTCAAGATATTTCACACAAAAACTCATGTGATGAACCTTATAACGACACTTTTTACGCGACACATAGAGTATTTCGATGAACAATTTGATATTGGATTTGGACTAATGTTATCATACCAGCAGCATAGGGATTACCACATCTCAAACAAACGCTACGTCCCTCGCTGTTTTCATAATCAACACAAGCCTTACAAATCGGGAAATAGCATTCATGACAAGCCACAAAGACTTCACCATTAGCATCAACTCCAACTTGTTCACCACAAGAGTTACAGAAACTAACACCAGATTCCATCATTTTTGTATCTCCTCAACTTCAAGGACCAAAAATAACTCTATCACCCTTAATTTCTCAATCTATAAACTCTTTCATGGCTTTATATGAAAGAGCATGGAGTCAATATTGTAATTATAATATTGGTGAAGTTGATTGTAGTGTATGGTGGGTTCATTTTCAAGAGGTTAAGTGGTTGGTGTCATTCATTCATTGTTTAGCTCACACACAAAGTTACTACTACTATTTAGTATTTAGAAAGACACAACCAGAGATCTGAAGCAACGTGTGTGTTTTGTTCTTTTGTTTGAATTTATTGCGGGAAGTATAAGGAAGGATTTGGTTGGCATGTGTACGTCTTTTAACTAACAACAACGCTTCAACTACAAGTTTATGACTACTGACCAAAAATCTTTAACCAAACTAATGTTTCAAAATATTGTAATAGTGATGCTTTTCAATGAAGGAAAAATATGATGGTTTTTGTAAGAGGTTGTGGTTTTTATTTATTTATTTATTTCTCAGAGTGATTAAATTGTAATGAAAAAATTTGAATAAATATTTTAGCATAACAGGATCGATTTTCAGATTTTTTGTAAAAGAATATATATTTTTATATTTTTGGGCATTCATTTAAAATTTTAAAAATAGTAGTAAGGAAAACAAAAATACTGTCAAATTAATACATTAATAATATATTTACAAAAATAGTGTCTTAAATGAGTTTATAGATAATACGCAGAAAGGTAGAGAATAATATTACATATATTAAAACTTTTATATTTACTCTGTCATATTAATATTTTAAAAATAAAATCGTGATTTGACAGAATACACGCTTTTATTAATTGACAGTATAAAATATTTTATACTATTAGTGTATATTTTATTTTCTCATTTTAAATACAGTTATTTACTAGCACATTTGATGTGTAAAGTCACAAGTCAGAATCACAATTTATTATTCTTGTTACTAAATTTATTTAATTAAAAAATAAATAAATAATTTATTTTTTAAAATTTTTTTATTTTGATGCAAAAATAAGACGATGAGACACGCACTTTATTGAAAATTTCTAGATTTAACCTTAAGTTATATGTGGGAGGTTCAACTATGAGTATCTGTTATGGCAATTATAAATGGTTGAGTTTTACACCGCCTATGAATAATCGCCTACGAATAAGTAAAATGTTATATTTATAAAAGGGTTTATTTATATACCTAACGCCTTAAGATTTTTGGTGGAGATGTGATGTCTCCTTCTCATGTGGTCATGAACTATAATTGTGGGTGAAAAACAATAGAACTTGATGCATTATTTTCAATCAAGGTGAAGATACTTGGTGTTGGTTGAAAATATATATGTTGAAGAAGTTCTACATCGCTTAGTTTTTGAAAATATATCGAAAGAGCATCAACAAGTGTCCAATGCTCTAGGACTTCAAGAGTGAGACACCACATCTCCACCAAAAATATTAAGGCATTAGATATATAGGTCGTCAAGTCGAATCACGACTCTAATATCACTTATTGTGGAATCAGAGAAGCATTGAGTGTATCAATAGATTAAATATTTAGGTTCCAAGAGACATTGACACCACATATTATAATTGTCGTTGAAGACAATGAAAGCTGTGTATTATTTTCAATCTTGGTGGAGATTATTGGTGTTGGTTATATATGTTGAAGAAGTCCAGCATCGCTTAGTTTTTGAAAATACACCACATATTCACCCAAAATTTTAAGAGATAAAGTATATGGATCATCTATCTTATAAATTCAACATTTCTACCATTTTTAGACGATGTGAGACTTAACCACTCACACTAGAATTCATACATGTTTAAATATTGTGAGTTTTTTAATCACTTTTATATATTTAAATCTATCTATACTAAAATTCCCACATCGGATATGGCCTAAATATGTCCTTATAAGTGGGAGCAATCCTCACTGTACAGATCATGGGCCGCCTACCAATTATATTCATGCACTAAACTCAAAAGAGTGTTTGGTGTGAGGCAGTGTATTGGAAAGATTTCAAGTCTCACATTGGTTAGACATAGAGCATTTGAAGAGTTTATATAGAGTAACACCTCTCACCTTACAAGCCGGTTTTGTAAAGATGAGTTAAGTCAAACTTTAATATGGTATCAGAGTCTCGTTTAAGATCTAGTGGGTCACCTACTATCATATTTCCGCTATCAAATCACCCATCATTTATTTCCATGCTTCAAATGTCTAGTTCTAAAAGTGAGTGAATATATTAAAAGTCTCACACCAACAATATATAACTTAAACATATCCTTATATCGTTATAAGTAGGAATAATCTTCACCCATCATTTATTTTCATGCTCCAAATGTTTAGGAATAATATTTACCCTATAAACTGATTTTGTAAGGATAAGTAAGGTTAACCTTTAATAATTTTTCACCCATCATTTATTTCCATGCTCCAAATGTCTAGAAATAATCTTTACCCTATAAACTGATTTTGTAAGAATGAGTAAGGTTATCCTTTAATAATTTCAAAATACATTACGAAAATGGATGGTGGATTGAAAATTTTCCTTAACATTTCAATTCTATATCCCATGACCACGATGAGGATTGGAAATTTCCTTAGCATTTCAATTCTATATCCCATGACCAATGATGTTAAAATATTATTTATGGGTCATGCTAACATGTGCCCTAAGGACACGTGTTAAAATACTACTTCCCTACATATAAATATAACTTTTGAAGATATGGTTCAAATATCTTTCGGTAACTCATTTTCAAGACTATGTGACAAGGAAGCTAATAAAATCACACCTAAATATTTACTTTACTACATACGTTTCTTTAAAATTACGTAATAGAGAGAGAGAGAGACTTTATTTGACTTTCAATGGAGAGTAGTAGCCTTCACAGTGAGATGATAAAAGATGATACATGACAGTTTACAGACAAGGTTTCGTGTATCTCATTCTTCTTACCTTATTCAGCTAAAATTTTAGCATTTATTATTAATAACAAATGCTTTAGTATATGTTACTAACTAGCAAAATGACACATTTCTATTCCCAAGTTGTTCTAATGTCACTTCATATTATTAAATCAAATGAAACTTAACATGAGAAAATTCATTTCCTATTTTCCTTTTTCTCATATCTCATGACATAAACCACAGAAATAAGCATCTTCCAACACAAGAATGTCAATAGAAAACAAAACAAAACAAGTTTTTGACATTTAAATAGTTAGACTTGGTTAGTTGCTCAAACATGTTTGATGTTTCTGCCAAATTTAAGACAAACTAAAAGAAGAAAAGTACAATGTTGTCTTTCTCTTCGTTTCAGTCCAGATCAAATGGATTCACATGAATCAGTCACGTTTACACATTTGTACAAGTAGATATTCGTCCAAGAATTAGTCGATCGTGAATATGTATGATATCTCCAATGTGTACAGCTTCTATTATGTATCTTAGCAAATCTACGCAAACTACTAAGCATTCTCAAGTGTCACCTCCACAATTCCTGAAAATCGAAATACACAATTGATGCATCACTCAATAACAATTGTATCACTCAATATGTTAGTATGTCATAAGTTGTTTTCATAAGTTGTCTGTAACAGTCTCACAAATGCTTTCGTCAGTAAATATGTTCAAATAAGTCAATCTAAACAATCTCTGAGAAGCATATATAAGATTGTTAATAGTATTTTAAGGCAGAGGGAAATACCGCAACATTTTTGCAATTTACATCCACACCAGCTTCCATAAGCCAATGATAAGTTTTAAATTTTCTGTAGCAACGTTCGGCTTCAGAATCAAGCCATAAATTCCAAAACAACAAAGCCTCCGGGGGAATTTGTTTGTCAAAATCCAGATTTTTCCCTAGGCTTCTCCGAATTACCTGAAGCTACAAGAACTCAGAGATTTATTTCGGATTTTAGAATACATAAAACCAGATTAGACTCGAGTTACTATTGCAATTTGCAGGCATATCGATACCTGACCAACTTCGTTGCTTTTCTTGGTGCCTCCGCTGCTAGAAGCAAAAGAACTCAGTTCTCTCTGACCAATCACATTAGAAACCGTATTTTTTCCAGCATAATCATTTTGCAGATAGAGCTGCTGTGGAACAGTAAGGGTCTCGACATTTGCCATTTCGAGTCCCTTGCATGTAGACATGTGCATGTCAGTTTCCAGAACAATAAATATCAAGCAGAAAATGAAAATATAGATCCATACATACCTTGGTAAGCTTTAATGAACTATCAAGACAGAAAGGACTATTTGCAGGAGTTGCATCAAGGGCTGAAATTGAAATCCGTTCGTCGCCTACTTTTGCATGAAAATCATTCAGATTGTTGATTATTTGTGGGATTGCAGTCATACTAAGATCATGTTCACTATATGAATCTACTCCGTCCACATAGGTTTGTGCAAGCAATTCTGAAAGAACATGCATTGCGCCAACCATTATCTTAACATCCGGCTTTCGAGATTCAATTAAAGACTTGGAGAGACCTTCAAATGTTTTTAGAAGATCGGTATAAACATTGACTTGAGATGATGATGATGGATGCGATATTGATGAATGACCCTTTGTAGGGAAAACTTCACTCATAGTTGACCTACTAGCCCATGGATTTTCAGCTCCCTTCACAGAGTCATCGACATCACCTGTAGTTACAAGTTTTCCTTTTGAAATCGCGAAATCTTTTTTAGAAGGCTGAGTCATCGTACAATGTGAATTTAGCATAGGATCCACAGAGCTACTTCCTGGATTATTAACCATACTAAATGGCTTTTCTATTCCGCTGATGTTGGTTGAATACCCAAGTTCTCCCGTGACAATTTTCATGAGTAAGTCCTCTTCTGACAACAAATTAGTAGTTCCAGGCACAACAGAGTTCGAAGACAAAAAATCATCAGTAACGTATCCAATACCAGGAAAGAACTGTGGAGCTCGAGGATTTAACGTGTTATGTTTTTCTGTTGCTTTCTCAACATGATGAAATTCTACAGATTGTGAAATTTCTGATGGAATTAAACTAAAATTTGTGTTTCCCTTCCAACAAGGAGAATCCACATCAGTGTCACAATCACCCAGATAATTTGAGAGCTCAATTTGAGGAGCGCTTTTAGTAGAAGATATATCACGCGATATCTTGAGTGGAGCAATTTTGTTTTGTGCCATAAGAAAGGAGCTAGACTCATCAGCAGATTGTTTTGTTCCTTCGGATTTCGATAAAATGTCTTTTCCCGCAATTATACCAGTGCTTTTTTCAAAAATGCCATCGGACACTGTTAGATGATGATTCAACCCGTCGAAAGCCGGCTTAACTGTACAAACCATTCCATAATTTTCTCAATTGTGTCCTATTTTGTATTCTAAATAAAATTTTATACGAAACATGAAGTCAAAACTAGTCATTAAATACTAAAATAAAAATTCCAAAAAAAAATGCTAGAGATTGATCCCAAATGGGAGCCAAGTTTTTGATGTCCCTGCAGCAGCATAACTGAATCAGTTCACAGTATGATAATATTACTAGATATGGGAGCATAACTGGAACAACAAAGACAATGTACTATATGGGTACACTAATTCGATAACTCTACTGGTGCTGAGACAGTCAAAATGGAGAGTCATAATCGTGATGTTTATCTGAGTATGAATGATATGAAAAGTGTGTCCTTTACTCTTGGTGATTGTCAGCTTATATAAGGTCATCTCTGCTCTGAGTCTTTTATGACTGATTTATTTGTCATTATGAGATATGTCTACTTGCCTAGTTGAAAGAGGGAATCAAGTCTAATATTTCCTATTCAATGGCTTAAATGCTCTGTCTGTATGTATAATGGACATTGATTAGAAGTGAGTTGCATTTGGCCCTGGCCCTGGCCCGGCCTTCTCAGTCTGGCCCATTAGGAGTGATCCGGCCTATTCCTTTCCCATGAATAAATTATGTCCGGGTTCGGTTCCAGCCCTGTTGTTTTAGGTAAAGTACCAGGATGTACACAGTCTCAGTCTCCTCAAACATGAGGCATGTAAGGACGAGATGCTTTAGAAGAAAGACCAAAATGTACATTGTCCCTCAAACATTAAATTTGTAGGGACGAGATAGTGAGAGATTGGAATTTATAGAGAATGGTTTAGCTAAAACAATGACCCACATGAATATAGTTAATCTTCAAAATAGTTTCAAAAATAGGAACCAATAAAAAGAGTCATTTTATTTTCATCTTAGATGTCCATGTCAATAATACATAGGGCAAAATAAACTATTAACTTTCTTATCTTTCAAATAATCAATTTTAAGACGGAATGAAGCACGAGATGAGATTACTCACACATTTATACATTCAACAGCCCCCACTTATTATAAACACATATTCAAACCGTCCGAAGTAAGACTCTTTAACACATCATGTCACGCCCAAGACTTGACGAAGGATCTTTACCATCTTAAGAATTGTGGATGGGCCTAAATCAACCTTATAAAATCAGTTTTTAAGGTGAGTACTGTCAATCTATATAAACCCTTTAGAGACTCTATGTCTAAGCAATGTGAGACTTCCGATTTTCTCAATACTAACTTTCTAGACCTAAACAATTCATGGTTGAACTATCAATAAGACAGATACATCAAATTAAAATTGCAGAACAATATAGCAAGACATAAAACAACTACCTTTCTGAAGCACGCTCACATCACCAGCTGAACTACCACCTTCAAACTGTGTCCAATTAACCACATCAAAGTCACCATTTTTATCCAATCCCATAAAAGGGTTCCCTTCAAAAACTGAAACTCCATTAGAACCACCTTCACCCGGCAAAGCAGTAGCCTTCACAGCACCATTCAAAGACACATAGCAACCCTTTGAACCAAGGTTACTTTTTCGAAAAGAATCAAGCAAGGAACTAAAAGGGTCATCATCATCATCATCATCACCACCATCATTTACAAAGGGTTTAGCTGATAAAGAAGAAGAGCGATTGAAAGTGAAGGGTTTTGCAAGTGGAGACAAACGAGAAGTGGTTAATGAAGCTAATTGGTTAATCTCGTTTTGATTCATCTTTTGTTTTGGTTTTTGTCTCTTTGTGTTCCTTTGATGAAGGGTGGTGGTGATAATCGAAAAAACCACAATTAGAATCTTGGTTTTATCATCGTGAAAAACGAAAGAGGTTTCTGGTCAATAGTAGACTTTGAAGTTTCATGGCTAATTACTGCTTTAGTTAATTATTATCCTGGTTTCTTCCATGTTGGTCTTGTAAATTGTTTTTGAATATTTTATTTTGTAAATTATTTTTAATTTTAAAGTTGTTTTTCAACATTATTGAAAGAGAAAATTGTTCATCGAATCTATCTTTAGATATTTAGATATGGAGCCGCATTAAATTTTTGAGAATTTCTCACCCCATTTCTCATATCTCTCGCGCACTATTATTTGACAAAATTGTTCTCTATTTTCGTAGATGTACTTATGGAAGTATTTGATGTTATATTTGCACCAAATTCTTCCTCTCCCCTATTCTTCACTTTCTCATTTTCAAAACTCCACTTTCTCTCAAACTCAAAAAAACAAACTTCTAAACAAATTTGTTTCTTCCTCTCGAGTTCGGCCGAAAACGTCATGGTCAACTACCAATACATTCCAACAAGTTCCAAACTACATTTAATCGGTAAGTTTTCGACGTTTCGAGTTATTTTAGAGTTTTTTTAAAAAATAGAGATTGAATTCGATTTTTAGGAGTAGGAATGATTGAGTAGTGTTAGAAATAAGGTTTAGCTATAATGTAGGTTCTATTTAAAGTTAAAAATGGACGATCAATCCATTAAAAAGGGGTTTTGAACCCTCCGCTACAGTGATCAGACGCCATTGTTGCATTTTGAAAGTTTCAGAACCTTTCGTAGATGCATCTACGGAAGAGTGGAACGTTGGGTCATTTTGTAGATGCACCTACGGAAGAAACTCATTTTTTCAAATGTGAGACACTTCCGTAGATGCATCTACGGAAGGTTCTATGCAAATTTTTTTCCTTTCTTTTTCTTGTTATAAGTACCTAGTAACTTACTCGATTTTATTAGATGACAATGCAAACATTATGGCACACCATCCTGACAGGGTTATACATGGGAGGACTGCACAACATGCATCCGTGTGGCATGAACGGATGCGTGTAGTATCACACTTGACGGATGGAGCTACCGTTCCAAGACAGGTACCTAATACACCCGATGTATCTGTTACACCTGTAACACCCTAAATCGCCCCACGAAATTATATAGGAAATTAATAGTAAAACAAAACATAATTTCAAAAATATTAGGATGCTACCTTCATAATTACACAAAAGCTCATAAAGTAGATACGCAACACATAACACAAACTCATCATGTCTGAAATTATTTTCTTTTAATCGCAGCGGAAAATAATAGTACGAATCATTCACAATTTTTCAGCATTACACTGAAAACATAAATTGACGATATCGTCTTCAAACCAAATAACAACATAAGTACTAATAGAAAATTCAGCAATGGAGTTTTATAAAGTTTCACTCCTAAAACAACTAAACAAACGTGAAACCCCCAAGTGTTACGTATCAGAGCGACACCGACCTAATTACGCAAAGCAAGGCGATTCCTCAGCTAAACGTCACTTCAAGCTACTCCGGATTTTCTGCATGTTACCAATATAATGGTAACATTCAAACAGAAGGGTGAGATATCATAACATTATAAACAGAAGTATAATAATGAGCATATCGAAATACAAGTTCACAAGATCATACTCTATGTTATCTCATTCATTCATTTCATTCGTCATAAAACATTACAACATACAATCATATATACATTCACATCAAGAATCACAATCAGCAAATCAATAGTAATAGTAATGATAATGCAATGCGACCAACTTCCTAATATGCATGTGGTACCCAGGGCAATAGCCCACATCACTTTTCCAATTTTTGGCATAATCGAGCCAAAGCTCACGTCACTTTGCCAATCCAGGCCATGTCATCGTCATCGTCAAATGTAAAGTATGCAATGTCTAAATGTGACAACAAAACAATGCAACACAAGGAATCATCACATCACTTCCAATTCGGCTAACAACATCTGGTCATGCTATGGAAACAACATGCAACTCATCTTCGTACATCGTTTAATCACCACGTCATTAACAATCACAACTCTTCAAGTATAATATATGTACAAAAATCACAAAAATTGTGCCCCCACCCATAAAATACTAATTTATTATGGTCAAACTGGTTTTCATAATTTAGAAAATGATTTTAGCTTTCTAACGGTCCAAACGGCGCGTCAAACGGATACCCGAGGCAAAAGTTATGAAAGTTTTTCAAAAATGCTGCCAAACAGTGAGCAATCGATTGCACCATAATGCAAATCGATTTACACCCTGTCCAGTAGCATATTTTCACAAAAATTAACAATGCAAATTGATTGCTCCAACATGCAAACCGATTGCATGCTGTAACAGAAACAAAAATACTAAAAATTAATTAATGCAAATCGATTGCACCCTTGTGCAAATCGATTGCACGTTGTTCCGGTAGCAAAAATATTAAGAACTCAGCTATGCAAATCGATTGCTCCAACATGAAAATCGATTGCACGCTGTAGCAGAAGGCAAAAACCTTCAAATTTCAAAATACGAACCTTTGTTTTTAAAACCCCAAAAGCCCCAATTTCAACACCAGAATCCATTCTTTCAGTACCAATAATTTCACCCAATTAGTATCAACAACATCATAATCAAAGAACACCAAAAGATTCATAAAAACAAGGAATGGAAACATAGCATACAATTCATAGAACCTAATTTCTACCATTCCCCACCATTATACAACCCCTTATAAGGTTAGAACCGCACCCTTACCTCGTTTGGTGATTCTAAACCTTTAACCGGTAAATTCCCTCGTTCTATGTCGTGCTCTCGTCTCTTCTCTTCGCTCTCTCTATGCTTCTGTTTTCACGATCGTTTGAAAAACCAAAACCCTCAAACCTTATGTA
Organism: Vicia villosa; assembly: GCF_029867415.1. Classification (NCBI taxonomy): domain Eukaryota; kingdom Viridiplantae; phylum Streptophyta; class Magnoliopsida; order Fabales; family Fabaceae; genus Vicia; species Vicia villosa. Next base: position 213,724,023 of record NC_081180.1, on the reverse strand, counting down.
TTTTACCTCTTCTAACCCTTGGACCCCTAATAGGTCTTTCCATCCTTGTCCTCACTTAACATCTTAGAATTACCCTACTACCCTTATCATCTCTAACACCGATATTATTCTATTTTACTAATTAAAATAATTCTACTTAATTATTCTAGTTATTTTAAATTATTCTGAAATACTCCAAAATCCCTCAAACATCACGGATCATCACAGACCATCATATTTTCATCTAAATATCGTGCATCTCAAATATTTCACAAAATCACCCAAAAAACATCATTTATATCAAATGCTTCACAATGACTCATATATTCATGCTAAATCAATTAAATAATTAATCTAGAATTTAGGGTGTTACATCACCCGTTCCACCCGGGTCGTCCCCATCCGTTCTAATTGACGGGCCTTCTCCATCTGTTCTAGTTGAGAGGGGTATTCCATCTACTACTGCATCACGGAGGCCTCGCGATGATGCGGAGGGTTCCTCACAGATGCCCGCCACCCGCAGACGTCAACGTGATAGTTCTTCTATATCTATGCATGTGCCAATGACGGATGCTGTAGGAACTTCTGAGGTACGCGAGGATGATTTGGTGCCAGAGCTTGTCTGATACTCGGGGGGTCATAAAGATGCGTCCCTACTTACAGGGTATGCAGATCTTTCGGCTATACATATCTGGGAAAGGGAGGTAAATTTTCTTTGTTTATTACTTATTATTTTTTATTCAGTCTATGACTTTGTTTACTAATTATTATTTTTTATTCAGATTAATTTTTTTGGAAAAGTTCAAGAGAGGGAACCCCAAAGGTTCTACAACCACGCCCAAAATATTACTGCTCTCGTGCAGCCTGACGAGCCGTGGTTCCAGGATCCACTTGCAACTTCTACTTTGGGAGACCTATGCACGGTCAGCTTCCAGAAGATTCATAACGAGATGCTAATGGCATTTGTGGAGAGGTGGCATCCAGAGACCTCATCCTTTCATCTTCCTCATGGCGAGATCACCATTAATCTAGATGATATTGCATGCCTACTACATCTACCTATCAGGGGTACCCTCCTTAGTCACGGTAGGCTGACGAAAGAGGAAGCGATGGAGATGCTGATGGAGGAGCTGGGGTTGATCCTGATGATGCGCTTGAGGAGGTGGAGAGGATCCGCGGGGCACATGTGAGGTTTCTGATAACACGATTTTATATCGTATATTTAGCTTAAAATCCATAGATATTTATAGCATTTTCCGTTTATTATGTTAATTTATTATGATATTACGCGTGTATTTGCTTTATTTCAGGTTTTACACTTCAATTACGACTATTTGCGAAAAGGAAAGAAAATAGAGCTAAAACGACCCATATCTATGCCTAAAAGACGAAAAAGGAGTGCTGAAGCGAAAGAGGAGTGCAATTAGGACCCAAAGGCCCAAAAGAGACGAACCAGCCCACAAAGGAACAAAATTGCGTAGCCCAAACCATGCAAGCAAGTGGAGACGCACGTCTCCACGTTCTCTTCTGCCACGTCACCAAGAGGAGACGCCTGTCTCCAACTGCCCCTAGATTCTCTCCACTTGAGACGCACGTCTCAAGTCTTCCTGAAGAAACGGAGACGCACGTCTCCACGTCCAAGTCTGTTGGAAGCTCCTCTTTTCACGCTGTGGTGTCGTTTTCTTTTACCTCCCCGTTTCACTTGGGAGGACGGCACGCTAAACCCTTCACGCGAAATTTGGAAGGAGAATGCGCCCGTGGTGGGATGAATTTTATTTCAGTTCTTCCTACGATATCACACGAACTTTCTTATTGGTCCTACGAGTAGGAAAGGGGAAAAAAGATCTCAACTAAACCCTAGGAGTTTGCTAAGTGTGGGGATTTACACCTAGACTAGAAATTCTGGAGTCCGGGAGGTCGGTTATACATAGGGAAGTGTTTAAACACCCTACATATCTGTAGTACTCTACAGGAACCTTCTCTGTGTCATTGTGATTGTGTTTGCTGCTAATGATTGGGAAAGTTTCTCCTTTGTGTTAGGAGAAGGAATTGAATTGTTTAAAGAAAGACAGACAGATAGACAGACTGACTATTTTTGGTATTTTATTAGCTCGCTGAGATTCCTTGTGAACCTCATGCCTACATATCCCTAGTGGAAGTCAGAGCTTAATGTAGTTCGGGGAACTAACTAGGGAAATTAATTGTTTTTTTTTTGTGCCTTGCTTGAAGCTCAAGGTTGAAGCTTGGAATTAAATCTCTGTTTACAGTAAAGAGACATGAAATTATCTCTACAGAGAGGTATTTGTACTATTCTACCACAAACATTTAAAGGAGTGACAGAATAACTGGATTCATTTCATTCAAGAGGGGGACCTTACTTGTGTGTGCAAGTATGCCAGTCAGATGCCTCTTAAATGAAAGAAAGTTGCTCGCCCAAATTAGGGAAAGTGTACAAGTCTGGGGATGTGCCAGAGCATGTCTTTCAGAGTCCTAAATGGGAGACTTTGATAGAAATTGAAATTGAAATGTTTGTTTGTTTGAATGTGGTAGAGTAGTAAAAATATCTCTCTTATAGAGATAAGCTATGTCTATCTACTGTATAAAAGATTTGACTTTAGCTGGCTTGTATGAGGCCCAAGCTTGAGGCTTTTTGATTGATTAATTAATATTATTGACTCTGGGAGATGACTCCACTGGGGATTAATTACAGGGTATTTTTGTGTTCTGTACAAAGCCCAGAATTGAGGCTGACTCTACTTAGGGAGACTCTATTTGTGTGCCTTGTACAAAGCCCAAGGTTGTGGCTAACTGTAGTTTAGGGAAAACATTATTTTCTGCCTTGTACAAAGCCCAAGGTTGTGGCGGACTCTTAAATGAATTAAGTATGGATGACTATATGGGGAAAGATCCTAAGTGTTAGGAATCCTTGACACATGAAAGATATGGTTTATCTGCCTTGTACAAAGCCCAAGGTTGTGGCTACTGAGTGATGAAGGACTTACTGGGGAGACTCTATTATCTGCCTTGTACAATGCCCAAGGTTGAGGCAGACTCTTGACAGGGGAGTTTTATTGTTTGGGTGCCTTGTATGAAGCCCAAGGTTGAGGCTAACTGTTTTTGTTGGTTTTGACTCTACTGAGGAGGTTTCATTTATTAAAAGACTGTTTTTCTTTGGAAGCTAACCCTTTCCAGGGATTTTGACTCAGCTGGTGAATTTGTCTGTTAAAAGACTGACTTTATCATGTTTTTTTGGAGGCTGACCCTTTCCAGGGATTTTGACTCTTTTGGGGAAATTATCTCCTAAGAGAAATGAAATTATTTATTGATTTAATTTTGGAGGCTAACCCTTTCCAGGGGTTTTGACTTTTTTGACAGATGTTGGAGGCTAACCCTTTCCAGGGGTTTTGACTTTTTTGACAGATGTTGGAGGCTAACCCTTTCCAGGGGTTTTTATTGAAATGAATGATTTGGGTAGCACTCCATTAATTATTAAAGGATGAAAGGATTGGCTGAAAGATTATCTAGTGGAGACTTCTTGTTTAAAGCCCAAGATGAAGGCTGACTCAATGCTGAGGATGACCAAACATGGATCCTAGACTCTGCTAAGGAAGATTGATGAAGATAAGGGTGACAGAGACTGTCCATGTCTCTCATTCCAAAAATGTGCTCAATGTGAAATTGAGACAAACTTAGCTTGTTTAAAGTCTGGTTTAAATTGGAAGAAACTCACCAGGGTAGGCTAAAAGGTGACTAAAGACCTGTTCCTATGTTTATAAGAAACCTGATGGGTCCTTGTATACAAGCTCAAGAGGAAGCTGGAAATGCTTTTAAGAAGCCTGTGGGTCCTTGTACAAAGCCCAAGAGGAGGCTAATCGAGGGTCCTTGTTATAGCACAAGAGAAAGCTATGTAGTTTTGAACTTATTTTGGCTCTAAGCAAATGGGTAAGAGGTTTCACCGGGAATAATTCCTCTTTGGGTGGATGTGTCCTATTATTTGGATTCTAAGGTTTTTGCCAAGATGTTTCACCGGGAATAATTCATCTTGGGGGTTTGAACTACAGATCTCTAATTAGGAAAGAGCCTTCACCGGGAAGACATTCTCAATCCTAGGCCATATTCCTATAATATATATATAGTTTAACTGTCCTAAGGTTTATACTCAAACGCAGTTCTAAACTAATATATGCACAGTTTATATTTGACAGTAATTTAAACAAAGACTGTAAATTGAAAGCTTGTAAAGCCTAACCTGGATGGAGTGGAGGCCATTGAAGAAGTATGTACAGAGCCTCAACAGTATTTTTGTTGTTTTGTTGATAACAGTTGAATATATATGATAAACAGTTAATGGTTTTTGAAAACAGAAGAAGTGAAGATGGACAAAGGTCACATAGGTATGTGAAGAGTTTCACCGGGAATAATGCCCTTCAAATACCAGAAGAATGTTTTGAAAACAGAAAGAAGATTTTGAAAATACAGTTTTGAAAGCAAGCTAAGAAGAGAAGGTTTTTGGGACTTACACTCTATTAGAGGCCCAGTACTTTACAGTACTGGTTATAACAGAAATTTGAAAATGATTTGGAATGATATGAGGTTTTGTTGTTTGAAAACCTTAATCATTTGATTTAATCAGAGATTGAAAACAGTTTTGAGATTTGACAAAAGTCAACTTAATTAAAGTAAAAATAAAGATTTTCACTTAATTAAGACCTAAACAATTAGGGTTTTATCATAAAATTATTCACACAAATAATTAGGTTAAAACAAAATGGAAACATATATTTAAAGTATTTAATAAAACACTTAAAAACATACTATTTTATACCTAATAAAAATATATGAATTAAATAATATTTTTATGATTTTTTTGATTATACATAAAATAGGTATATTAAATAACAAGTGTGTGAAAAATGAAGTGAAAATGATTTAATTTGATAGGTTAAATAATTGTGTGAAGTTGTGAAGAAATTTAGTGTGAAAAGTGATAAAAAAATATGCTTTTGTCACCTAGAGGGGTTGAACTCACGCCCTTTAGGTCACATACCCAAAACCAAACCACTGGGCCAGCGCGCGCTCAGTGTTAGTAACTTGCATTCAATTCATTATATTTTCAAACAAGTAGTAAAAACATGAAAAAATAAAAGGAACAAAAAGTCTGGGGCGAGGGGGATTCGAACCCCAGACTTGTGGCATGAGGAGACTAAGAGCGCATGTGTGGCCACTAGGGCAAGTTGTTCAGTCGTTAATAATACGCATACCATTCAAAATAAAATAAACTCTCCCCTGAGAATTCAAATTTGCGCGCCACCACCATCTTCGTCTTCAACCTCAAGCTCCATGATTTTGAATTTCTGAACTCACTCGTTTCTCAACCATTTGCAATGATGTAAACATGAAACTTGCTCTAAATTCACTCACGATTCTAAATATGTAACTAACATGAACTATCATTAACTACATCTAACTAATTTACCAGAAATCGTGAAGAACCCTAAAATTTCAAAATTAAATTAAATGACTATACTGAAAGATAAATGGATGATGATAGAGGGTTTTCAATCCTCTGATGATGCTGAACAAGATAGAATCGAGCTATTTCACAAAGAGTACTTAAATTAAAGAGAGGGAGTTCAGAAACTTACCTCTGAAACTGAAGGTCGTGAGGATGATTGAGAGCAACTGAGCTTGAATGAATGATCTCAATAGCTTCCCTGAGACTTAATGATGCTAACTGGATGCTTATTGTAGCCTGAATCCTTCTGAATTGTTCTATGGACCTCCCTCGATTTCAGCTTCAAGTGAACATGGAGGTTGTTGAATTTGGAGTTACAGATGAGCTGCAGCCATCTGGTTAGCTTCACTATGACCTGAGGAGTGTGTCTGGATGATTGGCTTGGCTTGAAACCTCCTGAATCACTCCATGGACCTCCAACTGCAAATGCTCCAAAGTGAGAGCAACAATGGTGTTCCTCCACTTACAGAAGTGATCCAGGTGCTTGGATCACCTCAAATGACCTCCCTTGAGATGTTAGAATGCTCACTTCCCAAAGATAAGCTCTGGTTTGAAGAAATCGATTCTTCTTGCCAAAGAACTTTGAAAAACAATGAACAAGAGAAGAGAAAGAGAAAGCAAGTAATATGGTTGCTTTGGTGTGTTTTCTGAATGAGAAAGAGGCCTCTATTTATAGGCAATTGATTCAGAGCAATTGAGCATGGTAAGCTTGCTTAGTGTAGTGAGTTTGGTTTCTTAGCCATGAAGAAATTCAAAGAATATCCCAAGTGCAATGATGAGCTCTTTGATACCACTCCCTAGCCATCGGTTTTGCTTGATCTTAGGGGACCAAATTGCTGCAGAAATGAGCTCCAATTGGTTGGGAGAAGATTCCTTTGATGAATCACCAATTTGTCATAAATTCAAAAATGCAATCATTACATAATCACATGCCTTTGTTTTTTTGGAATCTTCTCTAATCCTTATGCAATGATGAAAATGGATGTATGGCATGGTTTCAGATGTGTTATGGGTCGTGTAGCATCCATAAGAGAGGTTATTTGCACAAAATTTGCAAAGTCCAATTTGCACATGACCTATAATTTTACTTCATGAGGCCAACTTTGAACAAGCATAACTCTTAGCTCAAATTGAATTTGGAGAAGGTTGAACACAATTTGGAAAGCCCTAAACATCTACTTCAATTCATTAGTTTATGTCTTCTTCAGAATCATTTGGGAAATTTGTGAAAAATGAGCCCAAAGTTGGATGAAAACTAGGTTAAAACACTTAGAAAAATTTCTAAGTGTTTATGACCTAAACTTCAAAATTTCCAAAACTTCATAAATGGTTGATCTTTTGAAAAAAGTTCCTTTGTAAGATGTTGTTTTATTTTGCAAGATCTACAACTTTCATGTTGGAAGTTTTTTGAGTTGTGTAGGTGAAATTTTGAGTTCTCACCATGCCTTCAAAAACCCTAATTCCCGACTTTTCGCTCCTTGATGAATTTCTTTGAATTTCTTTGGCCAAATGACTTTGACATCCATATATTGATGATATTGATCTTTGAAAGTCATTTTTTGACCAAAAACCTTAAAAGTCAATGATGATCCTTCACAGTTGACTTTTTCCTGACAAAGTAAATTTTTGGGCTTTTTGTGTAAAAATAAGATCTTCTCCCCAAATGGATGATATAAATGGATTATATGGAGGTAGTAGAGATCCTTGAATCATGTCTTGAGTTTTGGATTCATGCCCTGATTAAAAGTCAACCATCTTGGTGAATTAAGTCAAAACCCTAATTTGTCGACCATGTGAAAATAATGACTGTAGACTTTGAATTGAGGTGTAATGTCCAGTGGATCTTGTCATATGAGTTATTTGAAGATGATTGATGTCTTTGAATGGTTCCCTGGGGCTTTTTAGGGTTTCCCAAATGTGATCCCTGATTTCAGTCCTTGATAGGCTCAAAACCCTAGTCTGGTGACCTGAGTAAACCTGTACTCATATGACTGGATGTCTAATCAATCATAGATGAGAAAAGTGAAGTTTTTGAGCCCCATGATTGTATTAGAGACTAGTCTTTGTATTGATTGATCCTTTGCCTGAGCTTTCTTGTCTTTGAGCATCCTCGATTAGGTATCAGATGGAGAAATGACTGCTCTGGGTACTTGTCTTGACCTGATAAAAAATCCTGAAGATATGTCATCTCAGGGTGGTCAAAAATTAGGGTATGACAGATGCCCCTATTTAAGTTTCTTTTATCTGGAGGGAGAGAGATTGAGATCTCGATCTCTCCTGCGTAAAAGAGACTTAAATATCAAAGAATGCCCGAATTTTGGGCGCTCCTGAGATGTTGTAATTGATAAAATCTTTGCATGATTTGATCCCGTTGTCGCACTTGGCGGGAGATGAGGAGACAAACTCCTGTAGAAATACTTGATGTGGATTCTGGAGAATGGATGGCAATGTAGAATGCGCAATCCATCTTCTTTAACTAAGTGTTGATACTTAGAAAAAGGTAAACAACCTCCTCTTGTTCCGGATGTCCAAATCTCGAAACTGGTCTTAGTTGCGTTTGGACAATATCTCAGATAAAGAGAAAATCTCCAAAGGTTTGTTTCCTCATCAAACTTCTCATCAGCACTTGGAGACGAGACGCCATTTGATGGTAAATAAAGAAACTTCAAAGGTTTGTTTCCTCGTCAAACTTCTTATCAGCGCTTGGAGATAAGATGCCATTTGACGGCTGTAAAGAAACTTCAAAGGTTTGTTTCCTCGTCAAACTTCTTATCAGCGCTTGGAGATAAGATGCCATTTGACGGTAATAAAGAAACTTCAAAAGTTTGTTTCCTCGTCAAACTTCTTATCAGCGCTTGGAGATAAGATGCCATTTGACGGTAATAAAGAAACTTCACCATCTTTCCTTTTGACTTGACGTCTTTGAAAGAATGTCATATGGCCTCATGATCTTTTGAGGGGCTAATGACTTTGTTTGAAGGCGGACGAACTGTTTTCGGGGTGAAGACTGCCATTCGTCAACTGATGCCTGGGGAATCAACGAACTATTTTCCTAAGAGGAAAACTGCCATTCATCGACTCTGTGGGGAGTTAAGCATCCCAGAAACAGACAAACTGTTTGAAGAAACTGCCATTTGTCGATCTCTTGAGTATTTAGCAGACAAACTGTCTTTTCTTGGGAAAAGACTGCCATTTGTCAATTGCTAGGGGAGCAAACTGTCTTCTACTGGGAGAGACTGCCATTTGTCGACCCTGTCATGAAAGAAAGTGAGCAAACTGTCTTCTGCTGAAAGAGACTGCCATTTGCTGACTTTGTTATGATAGAAAGTGAGCGAACTGTCTTCTGCTGAAAGAGACTGCCATTTGCTGACTTCGTTGGAGAATCTGAACTATCTTCTGGACGAAGACTATCATTCACTGACTCCGCTGGGGATCGTGAACTATCTTCCTGGATGAAGACTACCATTCACTGACTCCGCTGGGGAATCATTTGTCGATCTGCTGGGAGATTCTGAATTTTTCTTTGACAAGAAGTGGCACCTCTTGACCCTGCTGGGGAAATACCAAACCTGTAGGGAATTCCAAAATGTGAAGCAGACTATCTTATCTGAAGAAGACTGTCGAATGTCGCTCTGCAGGAGATACTCGGCTGAGGAATTCCAAAAGTGAACAAACTATCTCTTTGAGGGAGACTACCATCTGTTGACTTGCTTTGGGAAATCTCTCTACATGGATCGTTGTCTTGAAGGAAAAAGTTTCTCCAGGACTTGCAGGGGAAACTTGAGTTCATGCCCTCATGACTCGGGCATTCTCATGATTAAAAGCCTAATTCGACTATGCAGTTGTAATGTAATGTATGCATGAATATTATGATAATTATAAAATGTAAAGTGAATGTGAATAGAATCGTCGCGGATGTAAAATCCTAAGGATACGACTTGAATTCTTGTTGATCAGAAGATGTCCTCTTCTTGGAGTTCGAACTCTGTTGGGAATACCTGGTTATCAGTGGTCCGCTGTCCGAAGTGAGTAATATGAAACTGAAGTGAAGATCCGTCATCGGGAGATGTTCGCAAAGCGACCTCATGGGGAAATCTTGATTCCCGGAGTCTCAACCGTTCTCGGAGCAACTGTTTGCATCCTTCCTATTGTTTGTAAACCTTAGAAAGAAATTTCACCTTTATTTTTGCAAGTAAATTCATTTTTATTTTATGAAAACATTTGTTTCAAGAAAATGACTGTTTAAACTTAAAATGCATTTCAAGAAACTGAATAAGACTAGATTGCAAAGAAAAGCACAAGGCTCAAATTATTATATATGGAATGGTAATCAGCCAAATGCTTGATTCCATGGAGTATTTACAAAGTTGGAAATTGGTAATTTTTTTTGGGAAAAGGGCTACGATGAAACGTGACGACCGTTATCTTTCCTTTCCACTCCGAGTTGCGCTGTATTCGTGCTTTGTAGAAGATGACCTGCTGCTGATGAATACTCCGCTATGGATTTTGAATGATCAAGTTTGTCCTGAACACAGTTACTTGCCATATATCCCTAACTTTTGCGTAAACTACCCCTTTCGGGTTTTAAGTTTACCGGGATTGATTATTTATTATTTTTATGTCTCTAACTTTTGCCTGAATCGCCCTTTCGGGTTTTCGATTCATCGAGACGCTCTTTTTTGCCTAAGCCGCTCTTTGCGAGTTTTCAACTTAGCGAGCTGTTCTTTTTTTTGTTTATTTAGGCGAAGTATTTCTTGACTGCGTCGACGTTCACAGGACGGGTGAATTCTTCTCCATCCATAGTCGTGAGTATTAAGGCTCCTCCTGAGAAAGCTCTCTTGACCACGTAGGGGCCGTCATAATTGGGAGTCCATTTCCCTCTCGAATCTGTGAGAAAAGATTGAATCTTTTTGAGTACAAGGTCGCCTTCTTTGATTGTGCGAGGTCGAACCTTTTTGTCGAAAGCTTTCTTCATTCTTTGTTGATATAGCTGTCCGTGGCATAAAGTTGTCATGCGCTTTTCTTCAATAAAGTTCAATTCATCAAATCTGCTTTGACACCACTCGGCTTCTGTTAATTTTGCCTCCATCAAGACTCTCATTGATGGAATCTCAACCTCTATAGGTAGGACTGCCTCCATGCCATATACAAGGGAGAAAGGAGTTGCTCCGGTCGAAGTACGTACTGATGTACGGTAACCATGAAGAGCATACGGGAGCATTTCATGCCAATCTTTGTAAGTGATGACCATCTTCTGAATGATTTTCTTGATGTTTTTGTTAGCTGCTTCTACAGCTCCATTCATCTTCGGTCTGTAAGGAGATGAGTTGTGATGTTCGATCTTGAATTCTTCACAAAGTTCCTTCAT